>NC_143577.1:10998018-11152006 GCF_048544385.1 Mastigoproctus giganteus
TTCTACCCATCTGCAGTACTTTGCATTTGTCAAAGGTAAACTTCAGTTGCCACTTCTTAGCCCATTTGCCCAAATTATCTAGATCCTATTGCAGTAGTACACTGCCATTACTGTCATTAACAACCCTGCCAACCTTTGTATTATCTGCAAACATCGACACTAAGCCTGATATACCTTCATCAATATCATTAATAAATATACAAAACAACAGAGGACCCAACACCGAACCCTGTGGGACTCCACTAATAACATTAGTCCACGAAGAGCAACACCCATTAATTACCACCCTCTGTCTTCTCCCACTCAACCATCCTTTTATCCATTGCAGCAACTTACCCTTAATACTATTCTATTCCAATTTGTACAATAGTCGTCCATGCGCAACAGTGTCAAAAGCTTTCCTGAAATCGAAATATGTTTTGTATCCAGTTCCTTTGTAACCACATCATAATATCCTATCAAATTTGTCAGACAAGACTTTCCCTTAACAAACCCATGCTCTGTCTGAATTATTGCTGCAGTCTTGTCTAGATGATCCTGCAATGCATCTTTAACCAGTGACTCCATTATTTTACATGGAACAGAAGTTAAACTAACTGGTCTGTAATTACTCGTGTCACCCTTGGATCTCCTTTGTGAATTGGGGATACATTTGCACATCTCCAGTCTGTGAGGACCTCCCCTGAGTTCAAGGATGCTCTCATAATTATGGCTAAGGGTTTGCTTAGTTGCTTTGCTGCCTCCTTTAATATAACTGGATAGATCCCATCCACTCCAGGTGCCTTTCTTATGTTTAACTCCAACAATTTCTCCTCCACTTTGCTCTCAGTTATTACAAAATCATTAAGCACCCCGCTACAATTTTATAACCTTCTGCCATTTTCAAACCTTAATAACTCCTCATGTGTGAATGTAGATGCAAAATACTCTCAGTTTGTTTGCTATCTGAGCAGGATCATCAACAGTTGATCAAGTAGATTCATCCCCTTCTTTTAGAGTTTATATAAGTAAAGGAATCCTTGCTGTTTTTCTTAGCATCCTTTGCCAAAGATTTCTCATAATCTGCCTTCGCCTGCCTAACCTCCTTTCTGACCTGATTACAGACTAGCTTATATCTGCCATAGGCTTCTGAGTCACTTGATAATTTATATTCATCCTATGCATTTTTCTTCTCTGTCACGAGTCTCATTAGTTCATTTGAAAACCATTTAGGCCTAAACCTTGTACAATATTTCTTAATAGGTATGAAACTTTTAATAGCTTCCACGATTATTTCCTTGAATGCTTCCCACTTAGAATTTACTGTTGGTAACATCGTCAGTGGATCCCACTGTACAGAATTTAAAAACTGTCTGAGACCAGTGTACTCGCCTTTACGGAAGCAAAAACTCTTTCCTTTACCACTGATTGTAATTATATCTTTAAGTAAATCCCACATCAGTACACTGTGATCACTGCCACCTAGTGGTTCCTTTATCTGCAAATTCTTAATACACGAATGATCACTGCTGATAACCAGATCAAGAGTATTACCCTCTCTGGTTGCCTCTCGAACATGCTGCAGAAAACAATCATCCAAATAAATCCACAAAAGTCTGACTAGTGTGTGAGTGACCAACCCACAAGTTCCACTCAATATCTTGGAAGTTAAAATCCCCCATTATAAGACATTCTGATTTACTAGCCCACTCTATTTCTCTGTACAATTGTTCATTGTACTCATTCGAGCCATTAGGCCTATAACACACTCCTACTCTTATTTTTGCTTTTACAGTGCTTATGTCACACCAAACTGGATGCACTTCTTTTGATTTTATGTTTTTCTTAATTCCTCCCATCCTATCCTGTCTATCCTTTCTGTACACATTGTACTCCCCAAATTCCAGTTCTGCATTCCTTATATCTGTGTGACACCCCATCTCTGCTATCCCAACAATATCCGCCTTTGATGTCTTGACCAACACTTCAAATTCTTCAAATTTATTTACTATACTTCTAGCATTGGTATACATGCAAGTATACATGTATCTATCCTTATTATTAGTTACCCTAACACATCCCATATGCCCACCTGTTTCACGATGACTGCCATCAATCCCTGAAATCCCCAGCACCCCTCGCTCCAGGTCGCTACTTATTCTAATAGAAGTCGTGCAAGAATCACCTTCACCTCTGCCTGCGGCTACTTTTAACCTTTTAGTCTGTGAATCCCCCCCAATCTAGCAGTTTTCCGGCCCACCTAACACTGCCTTGATAGCATCAGCAAATATTCTTGACTCTTTCTATTTAAGTGTATCCCATCCCTGTAGAAGCAGTCTCTTCTGTTAACAAGCACAGACCACGCTGAAAAAAATTCAACCCCTTGAGCCTTGCCCAATCTTTCCAGGGCTGAATTGATCGACAAAGCTCTCATCATATACTCCTTCCTATCATGTCTGGGCAGAATTGCAGACACTTTCAAATTCAACCCTAATTCATTGCTTTTTTTTCAACAGTGACCTGTACTTGTTAAGTAAATCTGCAGATCTCCTGCTCTTAATGTCATTGGTGCCAATGTTTACAATGATATCACCTTCTGTGCCCTTAAAAGATGATATATGCTTTACAAACTCATCAACTTTTGGCACTGGCAGACATACCGTGGTCCTGTTCCATTTATCCTTTTTACACAATATAATTCCCGTCTCCCTGACAATATAGTCACCAACAATAACTAGTTCCTTTGGGACCAGTGCATTCTGCCTTGGAGATTGCCGCTGTGTTGCCTGATGCCCAGGAGTGAGCTCTGGTATTGAGTTGGGTAGCTGAGAGCTTGACGGGACTCTCATATTAAGTTCTTCGAGGGCATGTACCCTACACCTCAATCTCTCATAGATGCCCAGTAGAACGCTGAGTTGATGCCTAATTTCTAGACACTCTCTGCAGCTGGCACACACAAAGACATCCTCCTTGGCTAGATGTTCTGGAACAGAACATGCCTCCTTGGCATGTTCTGTTCCAGAGAGTTCGGCAAACATTTCACAAGTTGCACATTTTTTTTTTTAGGCTGTGATGTGTTGGAGAAGTGCCACCCTCAATTCTCTCCCGATTCACAGCACTCCTGCCACTTTGTGCCTGTTGCTTTGCTGCTCCAGTCTGGGGCAGATATTTTAAATTAATAGAATCAATAAATTTAATTAATTAATTGTCAATACTACGCTATCTAATAGAATCCTAAATGCAGTGATGCGTATTACGCTATATAATTATACGTTAGAGCTGCCTAGTTACCACAATTAAAAATATGAATTCCCTACTACTCTATACAAAAACAATGGCTGCAAGATTCGAACAAAATAACGGTTTTACGTATGTTAAGTAGTAATCTACAAAAACTCTTTATCTAATTAAAAATAACCAGCGTAACAAAAACTATGACTACGTATAAAGTACAATATAAAATAACAATTAGGTAAATAAAAAGGCAAACACTTATCGCTTTTTCGGAGCCTGTAATTCACAGCTGTAATTTTTAAAGAGAGTCAGTGCCCTCTATTGCTGGACAGTGCAGTGTCGAGTCAGTTTGGTGTGACATAAGCATTGGGAGATCAAAATTGAGAGTAGGAGTGTGCTATAGGCCTAATGACTCTGATGAGTATAATAAGAAACTGTACAGGGAAATAGAGTGGGCCAGTAAATCAGAGAGTCTTATAATGGGGGATCTTAATTTCCCAGATATTGACTGGAATATGTGGGTTGGTCACTCACGCATTAGCAAGGCTTTTGTGGATTTATTGGATGATTGTTTTCTACATCAGCAGGTTGGGAGGCAACTAGAAGGAGTAATACTCTTGATCTGATTATCAGTAGTGATTTTTCATGCATTAAGAATCTGCAGATCAAGGAACCACTAGATGGCAGTGATCATAGTGTGCTGAAGTGGGATTTACTCAAAGAGGTAACTACCATCAGAGGTAAAGGGAAGGGTTTTTGCTTTCGTAAAGGTGACTACGATGGTGTGAGACAGTATTTAAATTCTATACAGTGAGACCAACCGATGATGTTGCCAACAGCAAATTCAAAATGGGAAACATCCAAAGAATTTATCTTGGAAGCTACTAGGCTTTACATACCAACTAAGAAATATTGTTCAAGGTTTAGGCCTAAATGGATGGCAGATGAACTAATGAGACACATGGCAGAGAAGAAAAATGCATGGCATACAATAAATTAATGGGTGACATGGAAGCCTATGATAGATATAAGCTGGTCTGTAACCAAATCACAAAGGAGATTAGGCAGGCAAAGGCAGATTATGAGAAATCATTGGGAAAGTATGCAAAGAAAAACAGAAAAGAGGTCTTTACCTATGTAAACTCTAGAAGGAAAGGGATGAATCAGATTGCTCCACTGGATAGCGATGGTTCAACTGTTGATCATAACAGTTGAATGTGGCTAACAAACTAAATGAGTATTTTGCATCTACATTCACACATGAGGAGTTATGCAGGAAGGGGAGTGCCAGAGGTGAAGTAAACTCTGGCAGTGAGCTTAATGATTTGTAATAACTGAGAGGAAAGTGGAGGAGAAATTGTTGAGAATAAACATAAAAAAGGCACTCGGGGTGGATGGGATCTATCCAGTTATATTAAAGGAGGCAGCAAAGAAAGTAAGCAAACCCTTAGCCATAATTATGAGAGCTTCTTTGGACTCAGGGGAGGCAGCTATAGACTAGACATGTACAAATGTGACCCCAATTCACAAAGGAGGATCAAAGGCTGACACAAGTAATTATAGACCTGTGAGTTGAACTTCTGTTTCAGGAAAATTAATGGAGGCACTGGTTAAAGAAGCACTGCAGGATCATCTAGACAAGACTTCAGTTATAGCTCAGACAGCATGGTTTTGTTAAGGGAAAGTCTTGCCTGACCAATTTGATTGGATACTATGATGCAGGCACAAAAGAACTGGATGCCGGGAATAACTTTGATATTATATATTTGGATCTTAGAAAGGCTTTTGATACTGTTTCACATGGAAGACTGCTGCACAAATTGGAGCATTGTGGCATTGGAGGCAAATTGCTTTCATGGATAAAGGGATGATTGAGGGGGAGAAGACAGAGAGTGGTAATCAGTGGACACTGCTCATCATGGACTAATGTTATTAGTGGAGTCCTTCAGGGTTCAGTGTTGGGTCCATGGTTGGTTTCTGTATTTATAAATGATATTGATGATGGTATATCAAGCTTAATGTCAAAGTTTGCAGATGATAGAAAGGTTGACAGGGTTGTTAAGGACACTACTGACAGTATACTGCTGCAACAGGATCTGGAAAAGTTTAGCAGATGGGCTGAGAGGTGGCAAATGAAGTTTAACATTGACAAATGTAAAGTACTACATATGGGAAACAGTAACCCCAGTGCAACGTAACTGGGGTTACTGTTTCCTATATGTAGTACTTTACATGTAGTACAACTCTGTGGTACTTCACTGACAGTGGTAGAGAATTAAAAGGACCTGGGGGTAATTGTACAGGGAGATATGAAGTTTTCTGAGCAGTGCAGACGGTTTGCAAGAGTAGCTCATGGTGTCTTGTCAATGATATACAGGAATTTTTCTAGCAGGGATAAGGAGGTGATTATTCCCTTGTATAAGGCAATGGTCAGGCCACACCTTGAGTACTGTATACAGGTCTGGAGGCCTCATTTCAAGAAGGATGTAGAGTTGCTGGAACAAGTACAGAGAAGGGCAACAAGATTAGTGAATGGAACAAAGGATTGCTCTTATGAAGAAAGTCTTAAGTTTTTCAAATTTCAGTGTCTGGAGACCGGGCATTGGCGAGGTGATCTGATAGAGGCGTATAAAGCCTTAAATGGTTTGCGCATGCTCAATGCTGATGGGATTCTTCCTTTTGCTCAGAATAATCACTGAGAGGGCATAAATTCAAATTGAGGAAAGACAGATGTAGGATAGATGTGCGGAAATTGGCCTTTAGTCAGTGGGTAGTTGGTTGGTGGAACAGACTTCCATCGCTTGTTGTGGAAGTTGATAGCCTAAATAAATTTATGGCTCAGTTGGACAGGTATTTCGAACGAACGGAGGGGTGAAATGGGAGTGGTTTTTTTTTTTTTTTTTTGGCTGATGCTGCATAAGCTTGCTTTCTTGCATCATATGCCTCTACTAAATGCTAATGACTGTGATGAATATACCAAAAGTTGTACAGAGAAATAGAGTGGGCCAGCAAATCAGAATATCTCACATTGGGGGGGGGGGAGGGGAATTTTAACTTTCCAGATGTTGACTGGAATTTGTGGGTTGGTCATTCACACACTAGCAAGACTTTTGTGGATTTCTCGAATCACTGTTTTCTGCAACAGCATGTTAAGAGAGGCAGCAAGAGGAAGCATTACTCTTAATCTGGTGATCAGTAGTGGTTCTTCATGCATTAAAAATCTGCAGGTAAAAGACCCACTGGGTGGCAGCGATCACAGTATAGTAATGTGGAATTTAATTAAAGAAAACTACTCTCAAGGGTAAGTGGAAAGGCTTTTGCTTCTATGACTACAGTGGTCTCAGACAGTTTTTAAATTTTTCAGCAGGACCAACTGATGACATTAACAACAGTAAATTTTAAATGGGAAGTAATCAAACAAGGTACTAGGCTTTTCATACTAACAAAGAAATGCTGTTCAAACTTATACCTAAATGGATGTCAGCAAACTGTTGACACGTGGCAGAGAAGAAAAGTGCATGGGATGCATATAAATTTTCAGGTGATGCAGAATCCTGTGGTGTATGTATAAATTAGTGTGTAATCAAGTCATAAAGGATGTTAGGCAAGCCTAAGACAAATTATGAGAAATCTCTGGCAAAGAATGCAAAATCAGAAACAGCAAAGACTTCTGTGCTTTTATTAACAGTAGAAGTAAGAAGTTAAATCACACTGGGCTACTTGATGTTTATGGGTTAACTGTTGATGACCCCTGCTCAGATTTCAGACAAATTGAAAATAGGTATTTTTCATCTACATTCATGCATGAGGAATTCTTTAGGGAAGGGGGAGCCAGAAATTTATAAAACTCTAACGAGGTGCTAAATGACTTTATGATAACTTAAAGGAATGTGGAGGAGAAATTGTTGAAGATGGATATAAAAAAGGTACCTAGGGTAGATGGTATCGATCTAATTATATTAAGGGAGACAGCAAAGGAGGTAATCAAACCCGTAGCCATAATTATGAGTGCGTCCTTGGATTCATGGGAGGTCCCTATGGACTGGAGAAGTGCAAATGTATCCCCGATTCATAAAGTAACTACTGACCTGTTAGCTTAATGTCTGTTCCAGGAAATATAATGGAATTGCTGGATAAAGAAGTAATGCAGGCCAATCTGGACAGGAATGCAATTATACTGCAATCACAGCATAGATTTATGTATAAATATAGTGCAAATGCATCAGAAATACATAGCTATATCTGAATAGATCAGAATATTGGTAAAACGGCATCGTTTTAAGTTATATCTCATATTGTGAATACCTTCACAACGAGTTGCCATGATATTGCACTACTTCGAATAAGTAACGCTTCACCTAAGGAGAAGACTAATGTTACTTATTCTCAGATGGATACCACCACCCAGACGGCACCGTTTCAGAGCTATTTGGCCCTTCTTCGGTGGCTCTGAAACGGTGCCGTCTGGGTGGTGGTATCCATCTGAGAATAAGTAACATTAGTCTTCTCCTTAGGTGAAGCGTTACTTATTCGAAGTAGTGCAATATCATGGCAACTCGTTGTGAAGGTATTCACAATATGAGATATAACTTAAAACGATGCCGTTTTACCAATATTCTGATCTATTCAGATATAGCTATGTATTTCTGATGCATTTGCACTATATTTATACATAGTCTAGACTCCTTCATAGCTTGAGGCCTATGCCCTAAATGCTTGAGCATAGATTTATTAAGGGATGGTCTTGTCTAACCAATCTGGATGCAGTGCCAAGGAACTGGATGCAAAAAATAATTTTGGCCTCATTAATTGGATTTCAGGAAGGATATTTTTTTTTGATACTATTGCATATAAAAGACTGCTGAACAAACTGGTGCAATAGTATTGTTGTAATGGACGCATGTGATGCAAGAAAGCAAGTGTATAAGCTTATGTAGCATCAGCCAAAAACAAAAAAAAAAAAAAAACAAAAAAAAAGAATTTCCCACATCCATCCATTTCCTCTAAACGTTTGTCCACTTCCTTCTTGAATTAATTTAAGCTATCAGCTTCCACAACGACAGATGGAAGTTTGTTCCAGCAATCAACCACCCGCTGGTTAAAGGCAAGTTTCAGCGCATCTATTGTACAACTATCTTTCCTCAATTTGAATTTGTCTCCTCCGGTGCAGAATCTGAGCAAGAGGAAGAATCCCAACAGCATAGCGCTTGCTCAAACCATTCAAGGCTTTATACACCTCAATCTGATCACCTTGCAGGTGCCTGGTCTCCAGCCGCTGCAATTTGCAGAACTTAAGCCTTTCTTGGTAAGAGGACCCCTTTTGTTCCCCTTACCAATCTTGTTGCCCTTCTCTGTATTTGCTCAAGAAACTCTACATCCTTCCTAAAATGAGGCCTCCAGACATGCATGCAGTACTCAAGGCATGGCCTGACCATTGCCTTATACAATAGGATAATCAACTCCTTTTCCCTACTGGCAAAATTTCTGTATATCATTGACAATACCCCCATGACCTGCTCTGGCAGCCTGTCTCCGGGATTCCAATAATAACATTAGTCCATGAAGAGCAGTGTCCATTGATTACCACTCTGTTTTCTCCTACTCAACCACTCTTTTATCCATTGTAGAAACTTACCTTTAATAAATAAATAAATAAATTTTCTGTTTATACTCTGGGACGACCAAATGGTCAGAGTTCACAAGATCGACAGAATACAAGAAACAGCACTGTATTTAGCAGTCACAGGCTTGAACCCCCAGTCCCTCAAGGCATGTGTATTTATGCACCCGCATGCCTGACCACTCTGCTACGGCAGCCGTTAATACCATACTGCTCCAATTTGTACAGTAGTCTTCTATGCGCAACAGTGTCAAAATCTTTCCTGAAATTCAAGTATATTGTAGGTGGTAGATGACTTTCATCAACCGGTGAAATACCACCACTTTGCTTATTGGAGGCTTGAAGTGGTGAAACCCATGTTTAGTCTCTAGAGCAAAGTTTCCGGCACCCCCCTCCCCCCCATACTTCTCCTTCAACCCATGCACGGTACTAAGTATATAGGTTTTGATACCTTTCGTGTTTGGGGTTTTCATAAAAAAAAAAAAAAAAAAAAAAAATATGATATCAAAATTATTTTTTACATCTAGTTCCTTTGTAACCAAATCATAGTATCCAATCAGATTTATCAGATAAGACTTTCCCTTAACAAACCCTTGCTGTGTCTGAATTATTACTGCAGTCTTGTCTAGATGATCCTGCAATGCATATTTAACCAGTGACTCCATTATTTTCACCAGAACAGAAGTTAAACTAACTGGTCTGTAATTATTCATGTCACCCTTAGATCTCCCTCTGTGAATTGGGGATACATTTGCACATAATTATGGCTAAGGGTTTGCTTACTTCCTTTGCTGTCTCCTTTAATATAACTGGATAGATCCCATCCACCCCAGGTGTCTTTCTTATTTCAACAATTTCTCCTCCACTTTGCTCTGTTATTAGAAAACCATCAAGTACCCTGTTACAGTTTGATAAACTTCTAGCACTTTCCTCTCTTAATAACTCCTTATGTGTAAATATAAGGATCATCAACAGTCGAACCATCGATATCAAGTGGACCAATCTGACTCATCCCTTTCCTTCTAGAGTTTACATAAGTAAAGAAGTCCTTGCTGTTTTTCATAGCATCCTTTGCCAAAGATTTCTCATAATCTGGCTTTGCTTGCCTAACCTCCTTTGTGACTTGATTACAGACTAGCTTATATCTGCCATAGGCTTCTGTCTCATTTGATAATTTATATGCATCACATGCATTTTTCTTCTCCATCCCGAGTCTTATTAGTTCATCCGACATCCATTTATGTCCAAACCTTGAACGATGTTTCTTAATCGGTATGAAAAGCCTAGTAGCTTTCGTGATTAGTTCCTTGAATCCATTAGGCCTATAACACACTCTTACTCTAATTTTTGCTTTCCCAGTGCTTATGTCATGCCAAACTGACTCAACATTGCACTGTCCATCTATGTCAACTGGATGCACTTCCTTAGATTTGACACAACAGTGTCAAAAGCTTTCCTGAAATCCAAAATCCAAATATATGATATCAAAATTATTTTTTTGCATCCAGTTCCTTTGTAACCACATCATAATATCCTATCAAATTTGTCAGACAAGACTTTCCCTTAACAAACCCATACTGTGTCTGAATTATTGCTGCAGTATTGTCTAGATGATCCTGCAATGCATCTTTAACCAGTGACTCTATTATTTTACCTGGAACAAAGTTAAATTAACTGGTCTGTAATTACTCGTGTCACCCTTCGATCCCCCCCTTTGTGAATTGGGGATACATTTGCACATCTCCAGTCCGTGGGGACCACCCCTGAGTCCAAGGATGCTCTCGTAATTATGGCTAAGGGTTTGCTTAGCCATAATTATAAATATCATGATTAGCCTTAGCTATAATCAGTGTTTATAGAACTCACTGATTTGCAGAGCTACATCTTCACACCTTTAAAGAAAGAACTAAAATTGAAAAATTAGTCTTGATAGGAAAGAGAGGTTATGTTAATAAAGAAGTTTGATACTATTTCAATATAGATATTGTAATAGTTTTAGAAAATAATGTTATTCTGTTTTTGTTTTTTTCTATCTTTACTGTCTGGGGACATTGTTGTTCCACCTATGACAGAGCTTGTGCTTATACTTTTTGGAAACAGAGGTGTTTATCCACAAGTCAACCTAAAATTACTAATATTGCTTTAATTGAATATCACCGAGAAGGTGAATCATTCTTAATTAAAAACCCGAAGGCACTACTGTGGCTGGTTTTGGAACTGTTTGAATCCATCATCAGATTGCTAATTGATGGAATCAAATTCTATCAGTTATCGTACAATGATGGAACCAAATAGTTCCAAAAAGCCTTAGAGTTTTTAATGAATAATGGATTCACCTTCTTGGGTGATATTATTTGATTAAAATTGATATACTTTTAAGTTGATTCATCGATAAATGTAGTAATTTTTAAAGTGCATAAGCCCAAGTTCTGTCGCAGGAGGGACAGTAGTGTCTCTGAACATTAAAGACAGAAAAACATAATGCAGTATCTCAAACTAAAATAAAGGTTATTGCCAAGCTCGGGACTTCACATTGGATTTGAGGTTCTTTATTGGTGAAGGCAGAATGTGTTCGCCTGCTAGACGAGCTTTCAAGATATATCAGTGGAATGGAACACTTGCATTTTGCACATGATTTTTCTGCAACTTAGCTAATCCACAAATTTGGGGGGGGGGTCCCCTCTTCATTGCCAGTAATAAAACAGATTCTAGGAATAGATGAATTTGGAGTGGAAAGAATAGAAGAGGAAATAGAAAAGATAAAAAGGAAAATAGAGTTGCAGAGGGAAAGAGAAAATAGAATGGGGAAAGAGATATAGAAATACATGAACAATGTGAGTTATATGCCATAAAAAATTCACTTTTTATATTAATACAGAAATGATAGAAATAATCTTAAAAAATAAAAGGTAAATTAACTAACAATTATTTTATGTTTAAAACAGTTAATTAACTAATAAAAGGTAAATTAAAGTATAAATTGACAAAAAAAAGGGAAGTTTTGATATAGGGGTGATCCTTCGTATTTAAATTTACTTTATATTGTTTTATACTGAAGAAGATAAGGGGATATAACTTGTGCTTTCCAAATTAAGTTAAGTTTTTATACATAAATTCAAAGCTATTAAATATTTTGTATTGAAGTATAGCAAAAATGGCCTGTTTTGGGTAAATATGTAGTCTTATATTTTGACCTGTTAATGGATAAAATTATTGTTTAATTCATTACTGCATTTGATTTGGCAAAAAATACATATCTTTTACAGGAGCCTAGTATTCCATTGCCGTTAGATCCTACTCCTCCACCTGAGGCTGATGATAAAAGATTATGGGTTGGAAATTTAGATAGCAGAATCAGTGAGTAAGTAGTGATTAAAACTGCAATTTATATTGTTAAATCTTCTTTGGGGACTTAAAGCACTAGATTTATGACCAACTCATTCTCACCTGATATTAGCATTAGTAGAGGCATATGATTCAAGAAAGCAAGCTTATACAGCATCAGCCAAAAAAAAAACCTCCCATTTCACACCTCAGATTTGCTCTAAACATTTGTCCAGTTCTTCTTTGAATTTATTTAAGCTATCAATTTCCACAACAACAGATGGAAGATTTTTGTGATAAAATATCGCAATTTGTGACAAAATGCGATAAGAAATGCAGACTATGGTAAATCCGCCGTAGCTGAACACTTCTGGGAGAAGCAACATCAAATCTCCCCAGACGAAGCTGTCATCACCGATCGGGTGCATAGATTTTGGGACTGCAAGTGGCTCGAGAGCTTACGAATTAGTTCTATTGAGAATAATATAAATAGAGATAGGGGCACACGCATTCATCCCCTCTTTGAGGCGGTAATCCTTGGAGAGGATGAACGTTTTTGCCTGAAACGCTCCCGAGCCACTTCCAGTTCTGACGGGAGCACTATACATTTACGTGAGACGCACCGCGAACCTGCTGGTATTTAATGATGCACCGCAGAATAGAAGTACACTGTTGAGAAAGAAGGCAGAAGCCTTTGAAAGCTTCAGTTAGTATTTTAGCGCTTTTAACCTAGTATATTTTATTGTATTTTAAATTCGGTATTTGTATTATCACCTTGTATATTTACTGTATATCACAGTTGTCTTATTTTAAAATTGCTATCATCAGTAATATGGTATTTTGTTTTGTTTGTAAATAAATTTATTGTAAATATTAAAATTTTAAGAATTTGGTTTTTCGTCTTTCGTTTTTACTTCAATGGTTGGTGAGAAACACTAAAAAATTATAGTATGAATATACCCAACCCCAGAGGCCTATTTGAAGAATTAGTATCCTGTCTTTTAAAAAACTTCCTATACTTGATCAGTTCTGCATTTATACCATCCATTCCTACTGCTTTCTTATTTTTTGTAGCTTTCAATGTCTTTTCCAATTCTTCCTTCGTTATCGGATCTATGTCACTAACTGGGTCTAACTGTGTCTCTTTCCACAATTCTTCATAATGTTTTTTCCATTGTTCTTCATTTATTATATTTATTCTTGAAGTGTCTTTCTCTGTGCTATTCAAGTGTTTCATAATTTTATATGCTAAATTTTGTCTTCCATGAACATCATGTTCTATTGTTCTTATAAATCCATCCCATGACTCTGCTTTAGCCTTCCTTATTATGTCTTTAGTTTTATTGTGTTTTTGTTTATGTATTTCTTCATTCTCACTTGTCCTGTTTTGTATATATTTAAGATATTTATCTTGTACTGCTTTAGCTATTTCTTCATTCCATATCTTTACCCCGCCTCTTCTTATAGTTTTTCCTGAATTGTCCTAATGTCTCTTTTGCTATCTTTTGAATTATATTTCGTATATTATTCCATTCTTCTTCTATTTGTTCTCTCTCCAATGTTTTACTTATTTTGTCTTTAATCCTTTTTTCATATAAATCTTGTATACTTTCTTGAAGTAGATATACTTTATAACCCAACTCCCCTTTCCCATGTTTAATAGCTTTTCTCTTCTTCCATTTAGCCCATAACTCTATTTTTGAAGCCACTAAAAAATGATCTGAATTAATATCATATCCTATAAACAGTCTAGTATCTTGACATTGTTTTGCTAATTTTTGATTTACTATTACATAGTCTATTATTGATTGTGTACCTCTTGCCGACCATGTATATTTATATATATCACGTTTTCTAAAAAATGTATTTGTTATCTTTAAATTATTAATGTTGCAAAATCTCTTAATTTATATCCATTTATATTTACTTCATTTTCTCCATAACATCCCACAATATTTTTTATTGGCTTATTCCCAAAATAACTACATGGTACTTTTTTATATTCTTATCTAGTTCTTTTTGTAATTCTAAATAAAATTTATCTGTTTCTTCCTCTTTTCCATCTTCTGGAGCATAAATTCCAATTATACATAAATAACCTCTGTCTGATTTAAATCTTACTGTTATTATTCTATTATAAATGTGTAGCTCTGTATTTTGGTTTTCCATTTCCGATCTATTAATATTGCTATCCCTCCATTAGCTCTTTCCTTTTGAGCTACTCCACTGTATATCATTGTATAAAAATCATAATCTTTCGTATCTCTTAATTTTTTCTTTGTTTCTGTTATTACTGCTATATTTACTTTCTTCTGTTTTAAATGTTTAAGTAGTTCGACTTCTTTATATCCTAATCCTCCTGTTATGTTCCCTGTTGCAATATTTAAAATATACCCCACTTTTTAATATTGTTCGAAAACTTGCACTGACACCTGAGGCCACCACAGGTCCTATGCAAGTTTTGGTGATCACAGCTACTCTCTTAGTGACACCACTCTGATCCTCCTCAAAAAAAAACTGACAGCCTCACCTTTCTACTACTTGGTTAACACCTTTCCTTTTGTGGGGGGGGGAATGAGGATTCTGCACACTTCCATTGTTTTAACATTTGTTTAGCTTCAGGATCATAGTGATGGATCCCAGTTTCATATATGGTGACCAGCTGTGAAAAATTTCTTGCTTTTCCTGGACATCAAAAACATTTTATGTACACATTGCACCCATTTCTTCCTCTGGTAAGAGGTCAGAAGTCTGGAAACCCATCTAGCAGGCACTTTACTCATATACAACTGCTGATGGGTGACCATATACTAATTTTGGAACTTTGCAGATAGTTCTTTGACGCCAATATGGTAATAATTCTCCAGAATTAATGCTTTTATTTTTGAATACTCTCTTATGTTACAGCAGTTGCTGAGCATCCTGGGATTTCTTCAACTTGCACTGAGGTTCTTCCACATTTGAATGTTTATACCAATGTGCAACAACACTGTAACCTGGGCAGTCTTTTTCATGAATGGGGATCATTTCTTCATGGATTGTTTTGATTGTTTTCCCTTGCAAAAAGAGAAACTGAATAACTGATCTGTATTCCATTTTATCCATTGTGACACTTCAATTCATTCAGTGCTGCACAGTAAACATTAAGTGTTCTGATTGAAACCAAAATTTGTGTGGTTGCTGTAGACATTTCACAGTATCAAACAAAAAGTATAGCTATAAACATGATATATCACAAAGCAATAATGACAAGTTAATTTCATTTATAGAGCAAGTTGCCCTCTCCATCTGAATGTAGGTCAATCTACTTGATATACACTGAGTGATCACTGAATTATGACCACCCCTATGAAAACTGAATGCGACCCTTTGACTATGTGAGGTACGAGAGCGCGGAGTTAATCGACCTACGTAGCATAGATATGGTGTCAGTGGTTCAGTAGGTAGTAAAATTCCGAGTGTGATGGGTAAAAGTAAGGATTTATTGGACTTTGATAAAGAACAGATTGTGGGTGCTCGATGACCTGGTGCCTCGATTTCCCAAATGGATCTGGTGGGGTATTCGAGAGCCGCTGTAGTTAAAGTGTACCAGGACTGACGTCAAAATGGTCAAACAACAACCCAATGGAAAAACTGCAAAGGTCAGCAGAAGGTTGATGCTAGTGGTCTAACAACTCATACAGGCACAGCACTGTTGAAGAGTTGACTACCCAATATGGGTAGTCAACTCATGGGCCAACCCAGAACAATATCTGGCATGACCATATGTTGCACACTCGCACGTATGGGCTATACCAGCAGGTGACTCCTATGGCATTCTCTCCTAACCAAGGTTCATTGGCGTAAAAGACTCGCCTGGTGCAAAGAGCATGCAAGTTGGACATCGGATGAGTCACGTTATTTACTTCACACCATGGAAGGTTGTGTACGGATTTGGCATCAACAACATGACACTCTTGATCCATCATGCATGGTATCAAAAGTGCAGGCCAGTGGAGGCGGTTGTATGATGTGGGGCATGTTTCACTGGCAGGAACTTGGACCTTTGGTGCATGTGGAACAACGTATCAGTGGTCTCCGCTATTGTCAACTGCTTGCTGATTGTGTACACCCCACTATGTTACACTTTTTCCCGAATGGCAGTGGTGTCTTCCAAGATGACAATGCGCCGCGCCATCGGCCACTTGTAGGAATGGTTTGAGGAACACAGTTCTGACTTCCAGCATATCAATTGGCCTTTGAAATCTGCCCATAGAGCACTTGTGGGACACTATGGAAAGGCATATCAAGCGTCTGGATACAACGATCACTTCCATACCTGCATTGCTGACTACATTACACACAGCTTGGTTGGCCATACCTCCTGAACGCTTCCGACATCTTGTTGAATCAATGGCATGTTGGATAGCTGCTGTACTGAGGGCAAAAGGAGGACCTACGAAGTATTAGGTAGGTGGTCATAATTCAGTGATCACTCAGTGTATTTTAATATTATATAAAGTGCATACTTATCTTTTCTATATGCACATGGGCTGCTTTCAGACAAATGAAGCTGTTCAAGTCTGAATGCCAAGCCATGCCCAGTTAATAAAAATATTCCTTTTAAGCTGAATTGTAAGAAGGGTTTAAGTTTAGTATTACGTATTTTAACATTTTGGAAGAATGAGGTCTCATGACCATTTTCAGATCCTTCCATCTACTATTTTTCCAAACCCTAAGCAACTCGTTTATTTTGTATTTTTCTTCTTTTAAATTCATAGATGTATATGACAGTGAACTATCTGGGCAAGACCCAACACCTGGATCTTCTGCCCTAATATTATTTTTAGTGCAATAAATTATCCCAGTACAGGCAACTTCCATATAACACGGTACTTATATAACACGGTTTCACTCTAACACTGTTAAAGAATTTTGGTAAACCTCGCATAACAGGGTATTTTTGAGCTTTTGTGTGGGGGAAACCCTGCTATTATGTTGGATGTAATTTTTTAACCGTTTCCACTCTTTTTGAATCTCCACTGTTGACTTGCTAGTCAAAACAAAAATTATTGAGAAATCCCTGTATTTTATTTTTTTTTGGGAAATTCCCGTGTTATGTTCTGTGCTATTGAACTTGTGGAAAAATCTAGATTTCAGTTTTATTACTATTGGATAGCACACCAGGCCATCCAAAAGATTTAAGCCATCCAAACGTTGAAGTTATGCTCCTACCGCCACAGTTGTCTGGGTTAATACAACTTCTTTCATTCAGCCGTTAGATCAAGGCATTACATCCACCTTTAAAACTCATTACATCAAAAAATCGTTACAGTGGAATTTGAAAAAAATTGATTCCAAATCTGTTGAAGTAATGGAGGCATGGAAACATTTCTCAGTTGTGGACTGTATCAGAATCATAGCTTTATCGATGAAAGAAGTAAAACCATCAATGTTAAATACATGTGGAAAAATGTATGGCCGGAGTCAGTTCATTCAGGAAATATGGTTGAACTGGCAGGAAACGGAATCGGTGCGATATTAGTACTTGCTATGTCAGTAGAAGGTTTTGATGATATGACTACTGAAGCCCTCATGGGTAGCACCTTTGATAGAATCACCCCTCCCCCCCCAGGTGGAAAAGACCTGAGTTCGAATCCCGTCGATGATGGGAGGAATTTTTTGAGTCTTTTTCACAATGTGACTGAGTTAGTAGGGCTCAGGCAAGGGTAGCATGGTTTTTTTCTCTCGTAATCTCGGGGGTTTTTCGTCCAGCAAAATAGAAAATCAACCTCAGGACAAAGGCAATTTATAGACAATACACACTGAGTAACATGGCCTTAGCCGCCTATGCTCCTAAAAAAATACTGCCATTTACTGATTACTTGAAGACATTCAAGAATTACTGGCAGGAAAAAGAGGCTGGTAAAGTGGATTTGGTGGAAATGGCATCAGAGGCAAAACCAAATCAATTGAAAGGATGATAGCACAGATGAAAATTCTAAACTTCCAAATTTTACACTAAAAAGCAAATAGGAAGGCATAAAGCCAAGCTAATTATCCAAGCAATTAGAATCTTATTTTTTGAATGCAGATTCTTGAATGAAAGGAGCCCCAGATTACTGATTTTTTTAAAGAGAGTAGAAGATGCATGAAATCTAGAATGGTGTATTTTTATTAACATTTTGTTAACGATATATTTTTGTTAGCTTTTAGAATGTAACCCTGCCTTTTTATACCTTTTCTTAGTCCCATATAACACAGTTTCGCACAACGCAACATTTTATAGGAATGTAACTACTGTGTTATACGAGGGTTACCTTTAGTTGATCTACTTATAATAGGTAGATCAACTAGAAGCTTCCCTACAGTCACTTGCAGAATATCTGTCGACATTATGCAACATATTCTAATTACACACAAAAGAGCAAGCAAGCATGTTTCTTAATAACAGAGTTTGTTGCTCTTCTAAACCAAGCACCAGAAGCAAAGTTAAAATCTAGACAAACAAGCATTCATATAATACATTTAGAGCTTGACCTTTGATTTTCCAATCCACTCTAATAACTGGTCTGAGCTTGGCATACAAGAGTTTGATTTTATATTTTTTTATTTTATTATTATTTTTTTTTTTACGTGCTATACTTAGAAAAAGTAAAACACCAAATATCTCAAGCTATCAACATACCTCAGCGAGAGCACGAGCTAGCTCCTGGTACTTCACAACATTGTTGTAGCCGACCGGGCTAGCCAGGTAGGTAAAGTGCCTGCGTGGCAACCCAAAAGTCGCTGGTTCGATTCCCGCCTCGGGCTTGGATCAAAGTACTGCAAAAACCTTGGGAGGTGCATTATGGCCACAGAAGCCTATGCGCCAACAACTACCAAAAAAAAAAAAAAAAACAACGTTGTTGTATTTAGTTTTCCCTTAAGAAGCATATGTACAATTTACTACTAGAAACTGTCAGTTAATACATTTTTTACTCTGCAAAAGGAATCTTTTAAGACACTAGATACCTTATTTTCTCTCTCTCTCTCTCTCTTGCTTAGACCTAGAGTTCCCATAGATGATAGCTAAGTTATCAATGGTAAACCACTGATTCTGCATCTTTGAAATCTGGAACTGAGCCAAAAATTCATCTAGGACTGTTCCGAGGTCCAGAACTGATGAACCCTAAAGACAGTCTCTTTAGTTACTTAACTTGTTCAGTATACCTAGTCCTATTGTACTGTTCTTAAAGTAGTTCTTGAAAACATCATATAAATTACCAGCACATTCAGCTTCATAAATAAAAAGTCTATCCTACCAGATTGAGTCAAACACTCCTTTAAATTCAACAAACTATCCAAGCACATATTGGCCGGGATATTTTTCAAGGTACTTCTTCAGTACTTCTGAGAACACCATGACATATGGTGTTCTCAGAAGATTTTCTTTAAACCCATATTGTTTTTCACATGAGTTTTTTTCCCCATCGTATATGCACAAAATTTCTTTATAAAGAGATGTTATATACCTTTGTCAATAATGAAATAGGCCAGTATGAGTCTGGATTGTCTAGAGACTTATTAGCAGAACTTCAAAAAATTTCTTAACCAGATTTCCACACTAGGTCAAATTTCTTTTTTTCAAAGATGATTTAAAAATATCAAGAGCCACTTGAGCTTTAATTTTACAGAATTTTGTAACAACTTGAGCTTCTAAAAAGTCTATCCAATAGCGTTTCCATCTTTGACTAAGCTCACAGCCTCAGAACAGTTCGGCCGAGGTAAAGGGATACTCCTCAGAATTTCAACTCTGTTTTTCTGAAAGTGTTCCTTCATGTTGCTCATCATTATTGTCTCTTTGATCTTTGAGGGAACAACACAGTCAGTGGCATTCATTAATGCCACTGACTGTGTGACAAATCCCTCCCATCCAATCATCTCTACTCTTCTTGCAATTACTTCTACTCTTTCTAAAGTAATGGAGAAATCAATTAACCGCCAACTCTTAAACTACCTAGAAACCTTCCGTCTGATCAACGATCACCAGTATGGGTTCCGTCAGTGTCGATCCACTGGTGATATTCTGGCTTATGTTACCCATTTATGGACTAATTCAATGGAAAGGTTCGGTGAAACACAAGTAGTTGCTCTTGACATCTCAAAGGCTTTTGATCGTGTTTGGCATAAAGGTCTTCTAAACAAGCTTCCATCTTATGGTTTGCCAACTGTTTTTAGTAATTGGTTATCCAGTTTTCTCTCTGATCGCTCACTGAGGGTGATGGTAGATGGCCTCTCTGTCTTCTAACTTCTCCACTAATGCTGGTATCCCTCAAGGTTCTTTCCCCCACTCTTTTCCTCTTGTATATCAATGACCTTCTTCCATTGACTGGAAATCCTATCCATAGTTTTGCCGATGATAGCACATTGCATTCAACTTTCCATTTTGAGAAACCTTGTCCTGCTCAATCAGCTTCAACTTCTCGAAAATCTGCTACCAATTCCTTAAATGCCGATCTTCAGGTAATTCTCCAGTGGGGCAAAGACAACTTAGTTGATTTCAACCCTTCTAAAACTCAGTCTTGTCTTATATCTCGCAAAAAGGATTCTTCTGCTCCTATGCTTATCTTTAGTGACACTCCGATTTCTAGGCAAAATGATATATCTCTTTTGGGGATTACCCTGACTTCTAATCTCTCTTGGCACAAGCACATTACAAATATTGTTTCCTCTGCATCTAAAAAACTTGGTTTTCTCTTTCGCTCTTGGCATTACTTTTCTTCCAAACAGCTGCTCACTCTGTATAAATCGCAAATCTGCCCTGCCATGGAATATTGTTCCCACATCTGGGGTGGTGCCCCCAAAACCTCCCTCAGGCTTCTTGATTCCATTCAGAAGAGGGCAGTTAGGTTAATTAATGATTCATCTCTAACAGAGTCTCTCCACTCGCTTTCTCATAGAAGCACTGTTTCTGCTGCATGCCTCTTCTACAGATACTTCCATGGGCACTGTTCTTCTGAATTGGCTTCTATAATTCCCGCTCTCTCTTTCAAATCAGTCTGAACACGTGCCACCACCAGCCAACATCCACTTACTGTCCAACTTCGAACCCACAGAACCAACTTTTCATCTTCCTCATTTATTCATTCAACTGCCGTTTTCTGGAACCACCTTCCTTCGTACGTATTTCCTGAAAATTACAATCTACAGAAGTTCAAGTCCAATGTCAACAAATATCTTATTTCGCCTTCTCAACCTCCAACCCAAGCACGGTACTAAGTACTATAGGTTCTAATACCTCTCGTGTTTGGGGTTCACATAAAAAAAAAAAAAAAAAAAAAAAAATTATATCTGTGATTTACAGTATCCTTAGAGCCACTACTAATTGTAAAATTAATAATTTTAAATATATATATTTCTCTGTAACACATTCTTGCCAAGCATCCTTCTTTTCCTTGTAAAATACATGGATAGAGATCCTTCTTAGAATCCTGTATCTTTCTCTCTTTATGTCCAAGTCCGTTATCCCAAGCTTTTTGTTATGCTCTTGGTTGTTTTGCTATGTCTCGTAGTAGCATCAAAACCATCCTTTAAAACATTTTGTAAAAATTCAACCTTTTGTGATACACTATGTAATTCCCACTGAGTTGAATCGGAAAAACTTAATTTTTAGATCAAATCCCATCTGGCAAATTACACAGTATCTGTTTGTTATTTGGTTTTTAGGAGCATTAGCAACTAAGGCCATATTGCTCCGGGGATATGCGATGGTCATTCCTTGACATTTCCGCATCCTCCATGTTTGGTGAGCATGGGCTCGAACCCCGGTCTAATCAAGAAGCGTGTGCTACGCACTGCTGCTCCTGCCCACCTGGCTACGGAGGCACCGCACACAGTATCTACCAGTCTCATGTGCATTTCTGTTAGGTTTAAACAGAAATTTTAACAGAAAATATTTGTAAACATATGCACATACTGCTGTAAAGGCAATGAGAGAAGTATTAAAATTGTATTGATTACAAACACAAATCATTAGCAAAAAAAAAAAGGTTTTTAATGTAGCTAAATAATAGAAAATAAAAAATAAAATATGGTGCATGCTTTATTAGTTCTGAGTTTGGGGTTACTTTTGAAATGCACATAAAAAAAAAAATAAAAAAAAAATATATATATATATATGAAAAGTAATAATTTTTTAAAAACAGAAAAGTTTGCTTTGTGCTCATGTTATATTTATGCAAGGTCTTTGATCATTCAATAGCTAAAAAATCTTGTTTAGTAACAAGTTTTTGACCAAAATAATTACTTTCAGAAGATTATTTTGCTTGCTTATTTTAAATAAATTAACTATTTTTCTTTCATTAGATATCAGCTGATTAAAATATTACAACGACATGGAAGTGTAAAGAAGTTTGATTTTCTTTTTCACAAGTCAGGACCATTGAAAGGTCAGCCTCGAGGCTATTGCTTTGTTACATATGATACAAGAGATGAAGCAGAAAATGCCCTTGTATCATTGAATGGAAAATTAGTTTTATCAAAAAAACTAGTAGTAAAATGGGCACATACTGTTCCTAATGTAAGTATTTCTTAAAATTTCTCAAGTTCATTTTATTATAATCCACACTTTTTATTTTAATGATTCTTTTCTCTGCTAAGAATCTTTTAAGACTATTGAGAATGAAGAATGAAAGAATTTATATGATGAGAAATCATTAGGGAAATAATAAAGAAAAAATTTTGTGCAGACTGAATTTTTTTCTTGCTCTGATTATATTTATAAGAATACCTTAGTAATATTTATTAAAATAAAGTATCATATGTACTAAAAATCATATAACTAAGTTTGATTTATCATTAACAAACTTCTTAAAACTTTGTTTGTAGCTATTGCACCAGTGGATATATAAATTTGTCAGTTATTTTTAGATCATCCTGTGTATAACTTTGCTTTTCTACTTAAATTGGAAAATGAAGTTTTTTTTTTTGAAGAATTTGTTTTTATTAATTTGTTCTCTTAAGATATGTAATATATATATATATATATCTTACAAATTAAATTTTTTAAATAATTTAGGAAGAAGTATACACTAAAAAGCCATTTCTAGCACTTCCAGCAGTGAAAAGTGATGACAAACCACATAAAAAGTAAGGAAAACAATTTTGACTTTAAAAGGAATTCAAAAATCATAAAACCTATATTATGCAACTTCTTACTGCTGTAAATATTTATAATTTTGACATTTATGAAAATTCCCTGTATTAATAAAGCCTTAATAATGTCCTGTCATTTTTAGTGCATTTTAATTTTTTACATATACACTACTTGGTTTACCATTAGTAGAGGCATATGATGCAAGAAAGCAAGCTTATACAGTATTAGCCAGAAAAAAAAAAAAAAAAAAAAAAAACAAACCCCTTCACATTTCACCCATCCATTCACTCCAAGAGGTTTGTCCAGCACTTCCTAAAATTTATTTAAGCTATCAACTTCCAAAATGACAGATGGAAGTTTGTCCCAGCAATCAACATCACCTCCTGGCTAATGGTAAATTTCCATACATCTATTCTACAACTGTCTTTCCTCAATTTGAATTTATGCCCACTCAGGTGCAGAATCGAAGCAAGAGAGGAATCCCATCAGCAATGAGCTTGCTCAAACCATTGAAGGCCTTATACACCTGAATCAGATCACCTCGCAGGAGTCTAGTCTACAGATGCTGCAATTTACAGAACTTAAGCCTTTCTTGTTGAGAGCAACCCTTTGTTCTCCTCGCCAATCTCATTTCCCCTTCTATGCACTCATTACAGCAGCTCTACCTCTTTCCTAAAATGAGGCCTCCAAACTGTATGCAGTATTCAAGCCTGACTTATACAACAGGATAATCACCTCCTTATCCCTGCCCGCAAAATTCCTGTATATCATTGACAAGACTCCATGCCCTGCTCTGGCAGCCTGTCTACATTGCTCAGAGAACTTCATATCTGACTGCACAATTACCCCTAGGTGTTTTTCATTCTCTACTACCTTGAGTATAGTGCCGCACAGTTAGTACATTACTCTGGGGTTATTGCTACTCGTGTGCAGTACTTTCCATTTGTAAATGTTAAACTTCGGTTGCCACCTCTCAGCCCATCTGCCCAACTTTTCTAGATCTTGTTGCAGTAGCTTATTGTCATTACTATCATTAGGAACCTTGCCAACCTTCATATTGTCTACAAACTTGAATATTAAGGCTGATATTCTTTCATCAATATCATTGATAAATATAGAAAATGAAATTGGGCCCAACGCCGAGCCCTGGGGGACTCCACTAATATCATTAGTCAACGAAGAGCAGTGTCCATTGATTACCACTCTCTGTTTTCTTCCATTCAACCATCCCTTTATGCATAGCACTAATTTGTCCTTAATTCCAAACTACTCCAATTTGTACAGTAGTCTTTCATGTGCAACAGTATCAAAAGCTTTCCTAAAATCCAAATATATGTTATCAAAATTATTTTTTGCATCCAGTTCCTTTGTGACCACGTTGTAGTATCCAATCAAATTGATCAGACAAAACTTCCCCTTAACAAACCCATGCTGTGTCTGAATTATTACTGCAGTCTTGTCTAGATGATCCTTCGATGTTTTTTAACCAGTGGCTCAATCATTTTTCCCAGAACTGAATTAAACTAACATGTCTGTAATTATTCGTGTAATCTTTTGATCCCCCCCCCCCTTTTGAATTCGGGAAACATTTGCACATCTTTAGTCCGTGGGGACCTCTCCTGAGTCGAAGGATGCCCTCATAATCTGCTCACAACATCATGGCTAAGGGCCTGCTTACTTCCTTTGCTGCCTCCTTTAATATAATTGGATAGATCCAATCCACCCCAGGTGCCACCTTCCTTATTTTAACTTCAGCAATTTCTTCTCCACTTTGCTCTCAGTTATTACAAAATCATTTAGCTTTGTACAGTTTGATAAGCTCCTGGCCTCCACTTCCCTTCAGAATTCCTTATGTGTGGATGTAGATGCAAAATACTCATTCAGTTTGTCAGCTACCTACAGAATTATCAACAATCAAACCATTGATATCAAGTGGACCAATCTGATTCATTCCCTTCCTTCTAGAGTTTACATAAGTAAAGAAGTCTTTACTGTATTTCTTTGCATCCTTTGCCAAAGATATCTCGTAATCTGCATACCTTTGCTTGCCTAACCTCCTTTGGTTACAGACTATCTTATATCTACCATGGGCACCTCTGTAGCCAGGTGGGAAGGAGCAGCAGTGCGTAGCACACGCTTCTTGATTAGACCGGGATTTGAGCCCGTCGCTACCAAATACGGAGGATGCGGAAAGGTCAAGGAATGACCACCGCATATTCCCGGTGCTAATGCTCCTAAAAACCAAATAACAAACAAACATATCTACCATAGGCATCTGTGTCTCCTGATAATTTGTGTCCAATACATTTTTCTTCTCTGCCCCGAGTCTCATTAGTTCACCTGACATCCATTTAGGCCTAAACCTTGAACAGTATTTCTTAGTTGGTATGAAAAGCCTAGTAGCTTCCAAGATTAATTCCTCAAATGCTTCCCATTTGGAATTTGCTGTTGATAACATCATCATCAGTTGGTCCCACTGTATAGAATTTAAAAACTGTCTGAGACCACTGTAGTCACCTTTACGAAAGCAAAAACCGTTCCCTTTACCCCTAATGGTAGTTACATCTTTGAGTAAATCCCACATCAGTACCCTGTGATCACTGCTACCTAGTGATTCCTTTATCTGCAGATTTTTTTATGCACGAATCATCACTACTGATAATCAGATCAAGAGTATTACTCCCTCTGGTTGCCTCTTGAACATGCTTCTCTAGAAAACAATCATCCAATAAATCCACAGAAGTCTTGCTAGTGTGTGAGTGACTGACCTATAAGTTCCAGTCTACATCTGGGAAGTTAAAATCCCCCCCTTATAAGCCAATCTGTTTCTCTGTAGATTTGTTCATTGTATTCATCAACATCATTAGGCCTATAACACTCTCCTACTCTCAACTTTGCTTTCCCAGTGCTTGTATCACACCAAACTGACTCAGCACTGCACTCTCTGCTCATGTCAACTGGATGCACTTCCTTAGATTTTATGTGCATATCTAACATTGAATATCTTAAGCACATGCTTAAAATACTGTGTTAGATATGTACAATTTCAGTTTCAATTTTAACCTTTTCCAGTGAGTACTTTGAGAGCTAATAGGCCTCAAATCTATTTAATGAGAATTATTCGGTTATTTATGAATTCTGTGAAAGGTAAGGTAAGGTAAGCTGCAGCCATTATCAACCCACTGCAGGATGGAAGCCTCCTCAACAATTCATGCTGAGGGAAATGGACCATAATCTGCCATGCTGGTCCAGTGCGGCTTGGCAGATCTACCGTATTTAGTAGTCAGGGGCTTGAACCCCAGTCTACTCAAATAGCGTGTGCTACTGCACTCCCGCTCCTGACCACTCGGCTATGGAAGCCCTGAATTCTGTGAAAGCTGTCATTTAATTTTTGAAAGTTATTGAATCTTGGAATTAAATGCAATGTACGTTTCATTTAATTTTATATATAATTTAGTATCTCCTTCTCCCCCAAACACATATGAGGTCTGTTCAAAAAATGTGGACCACTGTGATATAGTGACAGTAAGAATACTTATGGGATGAGTGACTTAACTTTCCCTTCGAAATAGTATAATTCTGAGGCAACACACTTAATGTAATAATTTTTCCATTTTTGGAAGCATGTCTGGAAAGCTGATTTCAAAATTGCTGAAAACCGAGCTGCCTTATTACATTTTATTGTTTATGTTGTTGTCCAGTTGAGTGTCTTTTCAGGGTTTTGTATTGTCTAGGAATCAAATAAAAGAAAAAGTCACATGGAGCCACATCTGGTGAATAAGGGGATTGCTGGACTTTAAGCGGATTCTGTGTTCGACCAAAAATCTATGTACAGATAGTGATGAATGTGATGATGTTTTAACATGGTGAAGCAACTAATCTTTGGAGTTTTGCTTTTCAATCTTTATCTTCAAACCTCATCATGACAGCCTTTTGAAATTTCAACATAGAATTCTTTATTAATTGTTTGCCCCTCTGGAGCATATTCATCATGGATATACCCTCAGACTCAAAAAATGCTAGCAACATGGTCATCATTTTACATGTCTGTTGTGGGGGTAGGAGAGAAAGGGGTGGGTGGGAGAGAAAGAGGTTTCCACTGGATTAACTGCTGTTCGGCTTCAGGATCATACCTTTTAACCCACATTTCATCTGTATTTATGATGGATTTCAAAAATGTCTCATTATTTGTTGCACATTTAGACAAATCGGGAGTCATGATGGTGTTCATATTATTCCTCTGTTAATGGCCATGGGATGGACTTTGCAGAAATGTGCCTTGTGTTCAAAGTTTTTGTTAAAGTGGAATGACATTATCTGACAGAGATATATAAATTCTTTCAGCAATTTTGCAAACCATTAATCTTTGGTCATTTTATACCAGAGTTTACATTTGAGACACAATTTCATCATTTGTTGAAATTCAGGTCATCCAGATCAAGGATAATTTTTGACAAATTCCTTGTTCCCTTTGAAACGATGGCCAGTTGCAAATTTGTGTGGCCTATTGCAGTATCCCTATATTCGATTTTAAGACAATCAGCTGTTTCACTTGCAGTTTTTCAAATTTTGGAGCAACATTTAATTCATACACATTTTTTAGTGTATGAAAATTTTGAAATATGATGGGATGCAAAAACATGTCTTCATTATTGACTGATAATAACAAACTGTTTTAAGGTGTATAAGGCCTTGAATAGGTTCAGCACGCTGAATTCTGATGGGATTCTTCCACTTGTTCAGATTACGAACCTAAGGGGGCATAAATTCAAATTAAGAAAGGACAGATGTAGAATAGATGTGAGGAAATTTGCCTTTAGCCAGCGGGTGGTTTTTTTTTTTATGTGAACCCCAAACACGAGAGGTATTAGAACCTATAGTACTTAGTACCGTGCTTGGGTTGGAGGTTGAGAAGACGAAAGAAGATATTTGTTGACATTGGACTTGAACTTCTGTAGATTGTAATTTTCAGGAAATACGTATGAAGGGAAGGTTGTTCCAGAAAACGGCAGTTGAATGAATAAATGAGGAAGATGAAAAGTTGGTTCTGTGGGTTTGAAGTTGGACAGTAAATGGATGTTGGCTGGTGGCGGCACGTGTTCGGACTGTTTTGAAAGAGAGAGCGGGAATTATAGAAGCCAATTCAGAAGAACAGTGCCCATGGAAATATCTGTAGAAGAGGCATGCAGCAGAAACAGTACGTCTATGAGAAAGCGAGTGGAGAGACTCTGTTAGAGATGAATCATTAATTAACCTAACTGCCCTCTTCTGAATGGAATCAAGAAGCCTGAGAGAGGTTTTGGGGGCACCACCCCAAATGTGGGAACAATATTCCATGGCAGGGCGGATTTGCGATTTATACAGAGTGAGCAGCTGTTTGGAAGAAAAGTAACGCCGAGAGCGAAAGAGAAAACCAAGTTTTTTAGATGCAGAGGAAGCAATATTTGTAATGTGCTTGTGCCAAGAGAGATTAGAAGTCAGGGTAATCCCCAAAAGAGATATATCCTTTTGCCTAGAAATTGGAGTGTCACTAAAGATAAGCATAGGAGCAGAAGAATCCTTTTTGCGAGATATAAGACAAGACTGAGTTTTAGAAGGGTTGAAATCAACTAAGTTGTCTTTGCCCCACTGGAGAATTACCTGAAGATCGGCATTTAAGGAATTGGTAGCAGATTTTCGAGAAGTTGAAGCTGATTGAGCAGGGCAAGGTTTCTCAAAATGGAAAGTTGAATGCAATGTGCTATCATCGGCAAAACTATGGATAGGATTTCCAGTCAATGGAAGAAGGTCATTGATATACAAGAGGAAAAGAGTGGGGGAAAGAACTGAACCTTGGGGGACACCGGCATTAGTGGAGAAGTTAGAAGACAGAGAGCCATCTACCATCACCCTCAGTGAGCGATCAGAGAGAAAACTGGATAACCAATTACTAAAAACAGTTGGCAAACCATAAGATGGAAGCTTGTTTAGAAGACCTTTATGCCAGACACGATCGAAAGCCTTTGAGATGTCAAGAGCAACTGCTTGTGTTTCACCGAACCTTTCCATTGAAGTAGTCCATAAATGGGTAACATAAGCCAGAATATCACCAGTGGATCGACACCGACGGAATCCATACTGGCGATCGTTGATCAGACGGAAGGTTTCTAGGTAGTTTAAGAGTTGGCGGTTAATTGATTTCTCCATTACTTTAGAAAGAGTAGAAGTAATTGCAATGGGACGATAATTGGATGGGAGGGATTTGTCACCCTTTTTAGGAACTGGCTGGATATGAGCAAATTTCCAAGCAGAAGGAAAAACACCTTTGGAATAAGAAAATGAAAAAAGGCGGCAAAGAATAGGAGTAAGTTCAGGAGCACAGATTTTGAGAACAAGTGGAGAAATACCATCAGGACCTGGAGCTTTCTTAGCATCAAGATTCATCAAAATCCTTCTGATATCCTTTTGATGGAAGACCACAGGAGGCATTGAATGGACCGTGTTGGGAATGGTGGGAAGTGTTTTACCAAGTTCATTAATACATGAGCTGGAAGAAAAATGGGATGCTAGCAGGTCAGCTTTATCCTTGGCTGAAGTGACAACAGAACCATCTGGTTTGGTCAGAGGTGGAAGCAGAGATGGGCAAAAGTTGCGGCCAATAGCTTTGGCAAGAGACCAGAATGCTCGGCTACCATTAGGGCAAGAAGCAAGTTTTCTACTCTTAGCCTGTTCAAACTCTAGTTTGGACTGATTAATAACTGCTTTACAATTGTTGCGAGCTTTGGTGTAGGCAGAAAATGAAACTGAAGAATTAGAAACAAGCCAATTACGATATGCAACATTCTTCTCTTGAACAGCCTTAGCACATTTATTGGAAAACCAAGGTTTAGATAAAGGACGAGATTTTAAAGTGGAGTGTGGGATAAAGGATTCCATTCCTGCAAGAATAATTTCACTGACACGATCTGAGCAAACGTTGACATCAGGAGTTTTGAAACAGTAATCCGACCAAGGAAAAGAAGAAAAGAAGTCTCGCAGGTCATCCCATTTTGCATTCTTGTAATGCCAAACAACACGAGGTTGGGAATAGCCATGAGATAAAGGTTCCATTGGAGAAGAGACAATCACCAAGTTGTGATCTGAAGTGCCTAAAGGACCTCTCACTTCGACCGTGTACTTAGAAGGGTTGTTTGTGAGAAAAAGATCAAGCGTATTGACTGTATGATTAGGATTGTCCGGTATTCTTGTAGGTAAATGAACAATCTGTGCTAGGTCATTAGTAATTGCAAAAGCCTCAGCATCTCGACCTGCTGGGTCGGTGTGACTAGAAAACGGAAGCCAGCTGGAGTTGTGAACATTAAAATCACCAAGGAAAATTACCTCACTGTTAGGAAAGTTGGACTGGAGAAAGTCAAGTTGCAACGAGAGGAAGTCAAAGAGCTCCAAGTGATTAGTGGAGTTGGGAGAACGGTAGAGACAACAGATGAATTTGACACAATGAGGTAGAGAGATTTTAAGCCAGAGAAGATCAAAGAGAGGAGATTCCAAATTGCCAAGTCTCTGACAGGGAATATCAGAACGGACATATGCACAAGTACCACCTTTGAGGCGAAAGGAATCATACAGCGAATAATTTGGGCATCTGAGATGAACAGTAGTTGAATCAACTGATAACTGAGATTCTGTCAGAAAAAGTACATGGGGTTTGGCAGACTGCAAGTGGAAATGGACATCGTTGAGATTAGAATTGAGACCACGTATATTTGTGAAATGAATTAGGAAATCCTTGGGAGGTTTAGATCTTTTCGCAGATAAGCTTGTTCTATTAGTTTGACAATTCATGGTGTATTCAATAGTAAGAAAAAGTGGGTGGGATATGCTGTATGAAGTAATGAAATTTTTGGATATGGCGTACATGTGGGAAGAATATACCCAGATCCTTGACATAACGTGGCCTCGACAATGCTCCCCGCATACACACTACTCGGACTCCCTCCAGTCACTATCTGGCAGAGTAGAGGTAGCAAGATTATACACTAGCTGATCCGGAAGCCTCCTAGAGAGTTACCAATAGGTTCGGTCCGGTGTACTAACTAGCGGCCGGCCTGCGAAAACCGTTTTAGAGCTGTACCCTCGAAATGTAAGGAATATTGGATCTCGCCACAACGTTCATCATAACCTCAAAAGTCATCAATCATACTGCATGATGGAAGAGATAGGGAAGGGTTGACCGGAACTTAGCTCTAGAGACTAAACATGGGTTCCACCACTTCAAGCCTCCAATAAGCAAAGTGGTGGTATTTCACCGGTTGATGAGAGTCATCTACCACCTAGTACTGCCTGGTAACATAGAGGGGCGGCATTCCTCCATGTGGTGTGGGCGCCACACCTCGACCCCTGCTTACGTTGGTTCACACCTGGGTGGTCACCCACCATGTGCTTGTGCATGGAGGTTATACCCAGGATTACTAACAGTCCCACCATCGTGAAGGTGCAAGCAGAGGATTTGGTTGTCACAGACCGTCCGGACTTCGCCGAAATTGGGTCCACTTGACTTGAGTGTCACCCGAATATCAGTTCCATCAGCGTTTTAGACTCCCAGGTAGCAAGTACAGCTTGTCTGGCATATCTGAGAGAATGTCTGTGACAACCTCAAGGACCTAATTGCTGGAACAAACTTCCATCTGTCGTTGTGGAAGTTGATAGGTTGAATAAATTTAAGGAGGAACTGGACAGGCATTTGGAGGGAATGGTGTGATTTTTTTTTTTTTGGCTGATGCTGCATAAGCTCATACACTTGCTTTCTTGCATCACATGCCACTACTACTACTACAAGTTAACAGCTTGGTGGTAAGAATGAAACATGTCTAAACATGTTATTCTTTGCTGCAGTGTTCTGTTTTCTCAGCCTTGAACAACAAGCATGGTCCAGATACTTTTTGAACAGATCTCATATATGTGCCCACAAAATCTTGTAGTTCCCACAGTTGATGTTGTGATATTCATCTCTGAAGTTGATCAGATATGTATACTGTTTTTTTTTTTTTTTTTAATCAGCATACAAGAGTAGTGTTATGCTTATGACAAAACCTTGTCTGTACCTCCCCCCCCTCCAATTTTATAATTGTAAACTAGGAAGGAATTTGTCTTTGTTTAAAATAAAAAAAAATAATTAGGAATATTGCGGAAAAATGTCATATTTGTTTACATCATTTAAGTGTACAGTAGAATTAAAATTATAACCCTGCAGTCAAGGCAATATGAGTTGAAAAGAAGGGCAGAAAGGGACCCTAATTTCATAAATTGCATTGTTACTGGTGATGAAACATGGGTGTTCCACTATGACATCAGTACAAAATTATAGTTGTCCTAGTAGAAGAGGCCAAACTTCCTGTACAAAAAATAAAGCACAGTGGATTTGGTAAAATATGAAAATGCCATGGTTGTGTTTGTTCCTTTCTCTTGATGGTTAGCCCTTGAAAAATCACAAGATCTGGGGGTTGCATTTATGCATACACTATCCTCCATCATGTCTCGATACATGATGGAAGAAAAAACATCTATTTAGAAAAAAGAAATTTTTGATATTGAGTATGGCACCGTGGTCTTTAATGAAACAGTGGATTCCGGTTATTTGGGCCACTGGTTAATCGGGGCAGCCGTTTATTTGGGGCAAATCTTAAAAAACAGAACCCAATCGAGAAAATAGCCAGGGTTTACTTCGCTTAATTGGGACAACATGCCGTTTAATCGGAGCAGGAGACCGCAGCACTGGAAATTACCTTACAATTGTCTCCGACCTTACTACATGGTTCTGTCGGATTTCTGGAGGTCACAACCATAAAACAATAAAAACAATTAGCAGTCACCTGTTTATTGGGCTTTTCTGCTAGTGCAATCTATCATAAGCGGATAGTAAACTCGACCTTACTGAATTTGCGATAATACCAACAGCTGGAACTCTGTGGGTTATTATGGTGAAATGTGTTTACACTTCCATGGAATCTTCAATCATATAAAAAAATTAATTTTCAGAATCTTCTCTTCATTCCTATTTTTAAAGCTTCATAACTTGTTACTCTGTTCTCAGTTGCATGTATCGTGTTATTTGCAATGTGTGTGTGCCGTGTTCTTTGTTATTGATTGCTTATCTTTTTACTGTTTTAAATTTTAACCCCTACCCACAAATGTCAGTGAACAGAAATGTCAACTAGTTAGTATGTACATATTACAGTATGTATTAATTATTCTGATTATCATGTATATTCTTCTGATTTTCACGTATCATTTAATTTTTTAATTGGTAAGGTAATAAAGGGTAAATTTGTGCTTAATATATCTTTACTTTTATAGCCTGTGGATAATATTCCTCCTATTTTCGCTAATTAGAATTGCTGTTTTGTGAATTCTAATTTGTGAATAGAATTAAAAATCAATTCACAAACGTGATCACAATGACCGGTGCTTACTACACATCGTATAGTGAACGGTACTTTACTATGGTGAGTCCATCGTAACGTGATTTGATTGCAGAGTGAACCAATTGTAAAGGGGGGGGGGATCCATTGTATTTTTAACTATTTATGTGAAACTTTGGATAATTGGGGCAGCTGCTTAATCGGGCCAAAATGCACTAATCCCGATGTGTCCCAAATAACCGGAATCGACTGTATTATTAATCCTCTATAGAACTTGTACAAAGTGTCTACCAGACACTTCCTACAAGTTTTTATTAATGTGGAGACCGGAATCTTGCTCTGCTTTTCCCATAAGGCTGTGGTTAGTTTCTGCTTGAACTAACAGAGACTAGCCACAGCTGCAGAACTGATATATATATATATATATATATATACACACACACGTTAGTTTAAGCAGAGAGTTTTTTTTCTCAGTTTGTTACAGATCATTCCAAAGGTGCTCATTTGGATTGAGATCTTTCCATTATACTGATTGTGCTTTGAGACTTAGTGCATTGTCACATTGATACATATATGCCCCCCTCCCCAAAAGAATTTTCATATCAGAAATCTGCATACATGGTTTTATATGGCAACTCGTGGACAAAGTCCAAACCACAAAAGAGGACCATACCATCACGCTACCACCACACTTCATTATTGGTGCACTAGTGGGCGAAACCATTCTTCAAGTATATGCTATACTTCGTTTGTTTATTACTGATCTTATTGCCTCTTGATTAGCTTATGCCTTTGTGATTTCATCTTACTGTCTACTGGGGGGGGGTATTAATGGTGGTCTACCTGGCTTGGGATGATTAGCCACATTACCTTCTCTATTTCATTGGTGTAGGATGTTTCCAACAGTTGATTTTTGATGTTCCATTCTTTCTGAAAACTTATTGCACTAATCATACTTTATTTGCACATCATAGGGCCTCCTTGCCATATTGTACTCTTAACCTGTGGAGAATTTCAGATGGTTTCATGTTCCCCTTTTAATAGAAGTTTGTTGATACAGTACTGTCCTGCACTCAAAGTGACTGTGCCTACCATATGACAGTTGCACCTACTATCACATCTGCTATGAAGAGTCTTTCGCATCCCCTTCTGTTCCATACAAATAATAGCATACAAATAATAGTAACAATAATAAAAATTAAAGATGATTATAAAAAATAATAATAATAAACATGATGATGATATAAATGTTGAGACTCTGAGATATAAGACTTTGCAGTTCCTTGAGTTGAATAACCTAGTTGGCTGGGTGGCATTCTTAAAGATCCATGTTGGAGCATGTGATGATCCTATTCAGCAAGATTGCTATGCTTGCTGGATGATCTGCTTGCAGGACATTGGGGGGGATGATATCTGACTGGTGAGTAGTTGGCTATAAAAATTAGCCTCCTTTACATGATCAAGGACTTTGTTCTTCTGATTCCAAGTGCTTGTGCCATGGCACAAGTATGATTAGTGCAATAAGTTTTCAGAAAGAATGGGGATGATATCTGACTGGTGAATAGTTGGCTATAAAAATTAGCCTCCTTTACATGATCAAGGACTTTGTTCTTCTGATTCCAAGTGCTTGTGCCATGGCACAAGCCCTTGGAATCAGAAGTAATGTTGTAGTGAGTGGTGGAAAATGAAGCTTGGGCATTGGCCCCTTTCAACAGACAGTATTTAGTGGTGTACATGCACTTAAAGTTGGTAGGGTGCAGCTGTGCCTCATATTTCTATTCCATATGGTAAGGTAGACTGTGGAGATGAAGAATCTCTTAAGGATGGTGGGACCTTGAATATGTAGTAATTGCTGCTTTGAGATCTACCTGAAACAAGAAAATTTGGTATTGATAAAATCAATACCAAATTTTCTCAGGTCAGGGTAAATCTTGAACCATCCTTGTATTTTGTTTCTGTGTTTATGACTATTTTTGTTTTTATGTGCTGTGCAGCTTCCCTTCCCCCCCACTCACTTTCTTAATCTATGGGCACTTGGATTTTTTTTTTCCTTTGTTTTGTTTAGATTTATTAGAGGAATGATTATTTTTGTAATTATATTATCAAATTAAATTCTTTAAAACTCAATGATAATTTTAAAATATGCTAAGAAAAATTAAAGTAGTGCAATGCATAGCTTACATTGAAAATTAAATAATTCTTACACAAATAGTTATGTATATTCATCAACTATTTTGCTTTTTAACAGTTTAAAAGGCCAAATTAGTGCCATAGAAGCCAAACTAAAAGCTATGGAAGAACAAAAAGATGTTGAGCTTGAACACTGTTTACTCTCTACACCTGGCATAGCAAATCATCAGCAGAAGAAGTTCTATGGTCATCATAGGACAAAAGGCAGACCATACAGTAGGAAGGACAATAGGAAGCATATACATCTTAAGAGATGACGCATGGTTGGTTTGTGTGTGTGTGTGCTTTTTTAAGTTGTTATCCTTAATTAAAGATAACTTGCTGAAGAAGTGACCAGATTAACTCTGATATTTAGGAATTTATCTCTGTTATCCTGGGGTGACAGAGTTATCCAAAGAAAAATGACTTATACTAAAAATGCATTATATTTTCCTTGACAATTCATTAAGAAGTTATTCATAACCCATTAAATACAATAAACAATTGTGTGATGCATTATATCATCTGCTGTCTTATAATTATTGTGAATAATGGTGTAAATAATGTGCAGCTCAGTAATGATGCCACATTAAGAATCGGCCTTCTGTCCAGAGTTTGAACAGTTTGGATAAAATGAACTTCAGAAAGGTTAGGTTGTTGTTTTACCAACTAATATGCAATAATACTCTGATTTCATTCGTTATACAAATTTTATTATAAGTATTGAAATATGTTAATACATTATTATCCTGCACTTCTTCAAATATTCAGTGGTATTTGATTATGAAATAAATAAATTATTAAAATATTGGCTGATATTTTATCATAACTTTTACTGTATGGTTTTGACTTGAATTCTATAATTATCTATTGAGTGATGATGATTTCAAAGTGAATGCCATTTTTGACATAATATATATATTTCTGTAAGTGATTGTCAGTGTCAATTTATCTATAGATATTACTAAAATAGTTGTTTTGGAAGAAAGGGGGAATAAAAGAAAGAGATAAATAAAAAAAAAAGTTGTAAGTACCTATAAAAATGGAAAGCTTCAGTGCCTAAGATTAAGATCAGAATTTTCATCTGCTGGATTGACATTTCAGATAATGAAATGTTTTTGAATAATGGGAACCATCTACCTCTCCTTTAAGTGCAGTTTCTGTTTTAAGAAAATCTTAATATACATAATCTGTAGACTGAATAGCATAAGCATTAAATTTTTTTCTAAAAATCAAGATTTTCTGATGAATCTCACTTCTTTTCCTAATGTTATTGACATGCTTGAAGTAGGAGCACAATAAGTTAATGTAGTAGCTGCTAATGCTGTAAAATTGTCCTTCATTCTCTGTAATGGGCAAAACTGAGTTTTCCACAGTTATATATAACAAATGAGAAAGAAAAGAGAGCAGATAAAATGTTATGATCCCTGTGACTTCAAGCTGTTTTTGAAGTATTGCATGAATGAGATAATTAGAATGTGTAACCAAGACAGTGCTTTTCAATCACTGGTATATTACTAATGAATGTAAACCACACAATTTTTTTGTTAATAAATTGCCAAATCTTATTAAATATGCTAATGTATATGCTTAAGTTATAATAGCAATAGTTATTGGCTGCTATAAAAAGTGCTGCATTGGTATTTAGAATATATTTTCTAAAAGCAATATTTGGAAAGAGAATGAAAATACTTTAAGATAAACAGAAACTCACTAAATTAGTTTTGCTGCATAGAAAACTTGTTTTCTATGCAGCAAAATAGTTAAGTTTACTTAGTTAAATTTACTAGTTTAAGTGGCATAAAATAGAATTAATAATAAAGGAGGTTGAGCAGACTTAATGATGAGGAATATATTATCTTTCTGGGGGGGGATAATATGTTAAAGGAGAAAATCAAATTAAGGAAATGGCTTGTAGAGAACTTATGTAAATTTAAAGCAGCATCAAATAAGTTTCTGGAGGAGGTCAATAAGACATAAAAGCAGAAAAATATTTTTTTCTGCAGTGAAAATTGTGCTTATTTGAAACAATCCAATCCACTTAGTAACCAGCTATTCTTAGACTTTATAATTCAGGCTAAAATTTAAATCTTTATTTTATGGTGTGCACATATATGTCAGTGATAATCCAGAGTAAATCTCAGACCATTATGGAAAAATGGTCTGAGATTTACTCTGGACTATGGAAAAAGATATGCTAAGTACCATAAAACAAATGCAGCAATTAATGCTACAATTATGATTATACTCGGGAAAGTATGATTCTGCTGTTTGAATAATGAGATACTCTAATATTCAAAATAAAATAAAAACATAAAAATAAGAAAAAACAAAAAGCAATGCTAACCTCATTCTCAGCAGCCCAAATGCATGACTTCTTGCCCTAGGAGATGCACCTTCTCATACCCATTGTGTCACATGATAATAAAGATAGAAACAGAATTAATAAAGACAGGGAACTCACAAGCACCACCTCTTAAAAGGAAATGTTAGCACTTGTGAACTCTGAAAAGGATTGTATTTAAGTTATTGACCAATCTCCAGTGACATAGTAGTAGTAATAATGGAGGCATGTGATGCAAGAATGCAAGTGTTTGTTATTGTTTGTTATTTGGTTTTTAGGAGCATTAGCAACCAAGGCCATATTGCTCCGGGATATGCGGTGGTTCACAGGATCATTCGCTGACCTTTCCGCATCCTCCGTATTTGGTGGTGATGGGCGACGCAAGTGTATGAGCTTATGTAGCATCAGCCTGAAAAATTGGGCTGATGTCAATGGAAATCCCTATAAGATCTGAACTAAGAAAGAAAATAAAGACCAAAACTCAAATAAAGAAAAGAAAATAAAGACCATTTCCCAGACTGAAATATATATTCCTTTTCAGAGTTCACAAGTACTGATGATTCCTTGAAGAGGTTGTGTTTATGAGTTCTATTTTTTTATTAATTATAAAGTGGTGCCCTTGCTTTGGAACCTGACTCATGGATAGTGAACTGGAAAAAAATAAAAGGGGAAAAAAAAATCATAATGCTGGTATCTATTTGGAGCAATTTTTTGCCCATATCCGGTCTTTTAAATAGTCTCTAGAAAATTAAGTTCGCTCAAATAATCCAAAATCTGTGCCCTGTTTATAATCCATTCTAATGACTAGCAAGAGAAAACTTTCAGTAGAAAGAGTTGATAATTGAGAGCTATTAAGTGCTCAATAATTCCTGTATTCTATTATATTATAAATCAATAGGGATTACCTTTATTTTAGATATAGGAAGCTTCTTTTCCAACTCTCCTAGTCCAACTCACTAATAATTCTTGAGGATGGCGATATCTATTTTGTAAACCAGGTGGGACATCTTAATTCTTTTGGTCCTATAGCTGGACTTTAGCGTTAAATTTAGGGGTCTAATAAAATTTAATATTGGGGGGGGATTATTCTCTACATTCCTTAAGTCGGACTAGAACTTTTCGGGCGTCATGTTCACAGGAATAGAGTAACTCACAATTAATCCGAAACTTTTCTGTTTCGGAATAAATTTTCGGATTAATTGTGAGTTACTCTATTCCTGTGAACATGACGCCTGAAAAGTTCTAGTCCGACTTAAGGAATGTAGAGAATAATTCCTCCCCCCCATATCCAATTTTATTAGACCCCCTAAATTTAACACTAAAGTCCAGCTATAGGACCAAAAGAAATAAGATGTCCCACCTGGTTTACAAAATAGATATCGCCATCCTCAAGAATTATTAGTGAGTTGGACTAGGAGAGTTGGAAAAGGAGCTTCCTATATCTAAAATAAAGGTAATCCCTGTTGATTTATAATAGTAGAAAGAGTATAAATGATGTTCCAGTGCAAATTAGCATCCCTTCCACTGAACTCAGAAGAACAATGCTCTCCTCTCATTTCTATAAAAACTGGTTTACTAGAGTTTGAAGTTTGAGTTTGATTAGTTTTTCCTAGATAATTCTAGTCTCCAGAATTTGCTTGGAATCGGTGCACCCATTAATTATGCTTTACCAAAGGTCCCTTAGATCAGTAGTTCTCACTGTGGGCCATATGGCCTCCAGGGGGGCTACAAAAAGTTTTTCCCAACTAACAGTGACTATGAGGGGAAGGTCACAAGCAAAAAAAATGTTAAAAAAACATATAACCTTTTGTTTTAAGTTAAGGAAACACTGCCTTAGATGAGTCTACATCAAAATTAACATCAGAGGATCTTATATACTTACTAAGGGTGGTTAAATCAAATTATATGATTATCAGATGGAGTATATTTTAAAAGTGTCATAAATTAGTGACTTGATTTATTCATTACCTAAAGAAGGCTGGATTTCACCCCATTTGGGTTCTCCTGAAATAATGTATTCATCCTTACCACAATGCTCTTTTTAGTCCTAAACTGTAATAAATTAGTTTTACTACCCAATTTTTTAATGAGATATCGTCAAGTGCTGAAGAGATCACATCTGGGAAGATGTGGTTGACATCTGAGGGTGTGTGGGAAATTGAGCCACGTGTAGACAGGAAAACCTAAAAGGCTGGCCAACACCATGGCCACCTTTTTGGTTTTAATGTTGATATGCTAACTCTGAATTTTTCACTCAGCAATGCTAAATTCACAGAAATGGAAAAGTCTACCTATGGATGAAGTAAAGGGTGATTAGAAGAAATTTCAGAAGTAAAAAACCCCAAAAAGTGCTTGTTCAGATGGTATGTTTCTTTTACCAGGTTAGAGGTTGTCACAAACTGCAATACCAAATTTAGAGAAATAATAAATAAAATCTGCTTAACAAATGCTAAAAATTGTACACTGTATATGTAATGAGAAGAATTGCAAATACTTGGGGGAGAAATAAATGGGAAATTTAACTGCTGATGTGCCCCAGGTAGTTGCATATTCTCTTTTTATACAATTAGTTGTAAGAGATAAATGAACTTGTTCCATAAACATAATACATAGTGGCATAATATGGTCTGAGTTGTTGTTGATGTACCTAAAACTTAATGATCACCTGAAGGGATAATCATCCTTGTTGTCTCAGCAGTATAAAGTCTCTGATTCTCAGTAGACAAAGACATATTTACTTTATTAATGTGTCCTGTTCTTTAATCATTGATTTTATCTCATTTTTTATTGAATTGAATTTTTCTGTTAATTCTTATATAATCCCCTTCTTTAATTTTACCATCTTCTCTCAGAGCTTTATAAACCTTGATTAGATCCCCTCGTATCTAGTTAAAAGCTCTGTAGGCCACTTCAATGCCTATCTTTGGACATTTTCAAGAACCTTGAATTTTTTTTTTTAGGTGTGGTTTCATATTTGGATCTGGTATTCCAATTGTGCTCACAATTGCCTTGTACAGTAGAATTATAACTTCCTTATCAAGCAACTATTCAATAAATCATTGACAGGATGCTTTGGGTCTTCCTGCACTTTCACAGAGAATTTTACATCTGTCTGATTTGTTAACCCAAAATTATTTTCTTCCTCTACTATTTTTAATTCATCCCCTCCCAGCGTATAAACTATTTTGAGATTATTATTTCCCTAGTACAAAACCTACTACATCAATAAAAAGGCTGTTGCAACTTATCTGGACTCTGAAGTGGCATTGCTTGATGATTAGCTTCTTTCCTAATATTCACATCAATGTGAAGATTAGGAAGGATGCAAAATATAGTTGTTACATCTGATAGATTATGTTTACATTGAATAGAGTTTCTCATGAACGTCAGAATGTAAAGCAGTCATAAGAGAGTGAATGAATACCTTTAATGATAAAATAATACCATTAATTTATCCTGGGAATTCACTTTATTAGTTCGGCTAAAATTTCTTTGATGGTTTTATTGTGCTTATACACTGGGCTATTGCACTAAGCACTGTATGAAATCATTATCCTTGGAGTGTTGCATATTTGATGGAGAAGATCTGAGGTGAAATTTCCCCATTCAGTTGAGTGTTTGCGAACAGCCATGATAATGAATGATATTCGAAAATGCTCTTACCATAGTCTCAACCTTTTTGATTTGAAAGGAAACTAGCCCTACCCATTAGGAAAATATATCTCTGAAAAAATTGATATATTGATTTTCACTCTGATGTTGATGGAGGGTCTTGATATTTCATTGTTCATGTCATGTGTTCCAACCACATTTTGGAACAAATGACATGGAGCTTGCACAGCTTGAATTGGTCAAACTGAAAAATATGGCATTGTTGAACAAAAGGAAGGAAGGAATTTTTTTTTTTTTTTTAAGGTTAGCTATAAAATCTGAGAGATACTGACTTTGGTTTTCTCTACTCCTGCAAGATTCTTCTGCAGTAGCATTTTAGTATCCAATATCTCATGAATTGAGTTATAAGATGGCTTTGTTTCAGCATCCTTTTTTAAGAAAAAAGTGGTGCTGAAACAAAGTCATTTTGAACATCCAAAGAAAATGGTATTTCTTGGGTTACTTCTAACATAATTGTGATTTCTGCAGTATAATGAACTGAATGCTGTTCTTTGATGGCCAGTTGCTATGTACCGTTGGTCTTGTAATTTCTCTTTCAGGATTTTGATATTTCTTTTTCAGGATATAGAATATGCTCCTGAACTGTATGACCAAATGCCATTGGTTTTTTTATTTCCTTCACTTGAGTAGAATCTATCAGGATTTGCTCCTTGACTGTTTTTCTCTCTTTTTGTGATTTTACTGATGGTTTCAGTTTCTTTTCAGAGGGTATAGTATTTTGTCCACTTGTCAAAAGTGGACAAGTTCCTTTCTTAGGGCTTTTTTCCCCCCACATAGGAGAGTTTTCAAAGTGAGAACCTTAATTGTTTTTGTGAAAGTTTTAACTTTCACAAATTGTGAATTGTGTTTAAACTTTAAACTTTAAACTATCATGAAATCTTAGGTTAGAATATTATTATTAACTAAGAATATCACACCTAAGCTAGCAACCCATTTAAACCTATGGTTATCAGTCATATTCATAAGGCTTTTCAATCAAATGGGCTCTTCCAGTCTTATCAAGTCTCTCTTTAACAATAATTGCATTCAGTGTCTCTCAGATAAAATTAGACAAAAGGAATATTGGGCCTCCAGGATCAAAAAGTGCTAATTTTTAAATGCTGAGATGTCTTCCAGTAATTGTTTTGAACACTTTTGTTAATAACCTGTTTTCATATACTGACACTGGACTCTGAATAATGGTCGTGTATTATTCAGAGTTGAAGGTCTGCACACTTGAAGGAGGAGTTTTGAAGTCCCCCCTCCCCTTCCCTCTTTCAGATAAAAATGTGAACAACCATAACAAAAAATATTTACAAAAGTGAATGAACTTAATTTCTGTTCGCACCATTGCTTGACTGCTTCCATCTCACAATTGTCTATGATGAATCCTGCCAAATGTTTTTTAATTTTTTTAGAAAGGTTCCACTGCAGATGTTCTAGTTTTATGTAACTTCCCCCCTCCCAAATCCTTGAGAACATAGCTGTATTCACTTTAAAACGTTAAGGATACTTGAAAATTTTTGAGTTGAGGAAATAACTTTTTTTAGCATTTTGAAACATTACTGTTTCAGTTTCATCAAGGTGAGAATCTGTTGCTGTGTGCTTCTACCTTTATCCATTCATAACCCTCTTTTTGTTCAAAATTAATGCTCTTTTCCCTCCTACTTTTCTGTCTTGCTTAACTATAACTTGGATTATAGTGCTCATGTGGTATGGAAAATGGAATGTTTTTGCCTGAGTCTCAATACTTAACTATAACAAAAACTATATAATGTGAACATATATGTAAAGAAGTTAAGTTACACTGTGAACCTGAATAGGTAGAATGTGAGAATTGCGATTCATTTCTGAAGTCTAATATGTTCTTAGAATAGCAGCTTAAAAGGCGTTTATCAGTAAAGATAATGATACAGAAAGCATGGGATGAACATTTAGTTTTTATATATGCAGTTTCAGTCAAATTTGTAAACGTGTATGCTGAGGAGATTGGGCACTGGTGGGCAAAATTAGATTTTATTTAGTTTCTGATTTGACATTTAATGAACTTCATACTTATTAAGTGTTGTCTAAGTAACTGTCATAGGAGACAATAAGATCTCAGTTGGTTCTTTGAATTTTTCATTTTGTCAGTGCTTTTAAATTCATCTGACAAATTTTGCACAAACCATCTTGATAAAAGAGATGAGTCTCAGTGGGATTGTAAGGGCATTTTGTTAAGTGTTTTTTAAAATCCTTTAAAAATTTATAAAATGCAGTGCAGTTTTAAAACTAACAATCTGAATAAATATTGATGTTACGTTAATCACAAGACTGGATTTATAAAATTTAGAATCTTGAGTTTATATATATCTGGTGTAAAAGTATATATGGGGAAGCTGTGATCTAATTTGATTGTCATTAAATCTTAATACTTGTACCATGATTTTCAAAGGTAAAAATTAAGTAGAAAATAAAATGAAATTCAGAAATACACAGGCATATTTCAGCACTTATTAGTACCATCGGGTATCTGGTAAGAGCATTTTCTGAAATATTAAGAGCTTGGTATTAATTATTAATGGGAGTGTATTAGTGCAACTCGTACAAATGATAATAAAAAAATGGTATATGATATGTATTTGAAATAAAAGGAATATTTATGGTGCTATTATTATATTAATTTATTACATGCATTGATCATGTCAAGATTTATAAAATAAACTTTGCCATTCAGTTTTGGGTTGCTTATTTTATAATGTTGAAGAAAGTTCCAGTAATTTCAGAATTTCGTGAATGAAATTTTATAATTTAGTTTGTGGGGGACGTGACTTTTTTTTTAATAAATTAGTGTTATTTTAAAAGTGATATGTAAAGAATAAGATCAATTTACATCCCCACCCCCTCAGACTATTGATAAACTGCTGTGGTAAATGTATAGTTCTGTTATGCCAAATAGAAAAATAGCAATTGAAAATGAGTTAATGCTCAAAAAGGAGTATTCTTATTCCTACGAGATGAATTATCCTCAAAGAAGTACCATTTAAGTGCAGTTTATAATCAGTTTTTTAAACTAAGTTGTATGATAATTTAATCTAACAGATAGTGAGGTAAGTTTCTTAAAAAGAAGCTCTTGCTATTTTTAATATGAAATTAGCAAGACACAATAACTAGCAGCCTTTGGGCTAAACTTAATGTCAGTATGCCAGATAGTAAATACTCACCCTAACTATTATCACAGTTGCCAAAGAATGAAAAAAATAGAAATCATTGAAAAAAACTATAGCCCCAAAGCTCTGATTAGTTGAATTATTTCACCAGTTAAGTTTCTAGCAGATTGCAGTACAAATTATATAGAAAGATATTTTTTGTTAGAGGGGACTAATTGTATTGAAGTGGTCCAGTTTGCATAATACATCTCCCCACCCCTCAGACTATTGAGATTATTTTTTGTTATTGAGATGATTTTCCCTCAGACTTTTGATTATTGTCAAAAGAGGTTGTCTCCTAATAGTTAAAAATGACAATTCTCCTCACTATTTTTGATTCAGTTTGTGTTTGGCTGGAACAATATATTAAATTAATTCAGCTACTTCTACTATTTTTAGAATGTTTCAGTGAAACAAAGTTGGGTTTCTTGTTAACTCTTGAAAAAAAAATTCATTCAGACATTTCTGCTTCTCTGTGCATCTCTCAAATTTAATTTCTGTAGAGGTAAATAAAATAAGTAAATAAATATCAGTTTATTTGACGTAAGAAATTATGGGGATGTAATATCTCGACACCTACGCAGTATGGTGCTTGGCCAGGTCTTAAAGGGCAAACAAATATAATCATATACTGATAGTGATTTATAAATTCTATACTGATAGCGATTTATAAACACCTGACTATACAAAAACCGTAATTTTAGAAGTATTTAAATTAGCACATACTTATATACACAAAAGCTAGATTTATAAAATTGCTGTTGATCAAGGCAAGAATCAGATATTCGTTGGCAGATAAGAAAAAAGTAGCGTATATTTATAGAATTAGTTTTGTTGAGAAGGGGATATGTATTTAAACAGGAAATTCAGTTAGAGGCATCAGTCAATGATATTGTCTATTGCGTGTGTGTGTGGGGTTTTTTTTTGTGGGAGGGAGGTAACATGCCAGTCAAATTTATCCCAATCTAGAATTTAGAAATGTAGTGAAAGATTTCATTTGAAGCCTTTTCCTTTAAAGGTATCACTTAAGGTTTTGAATAATTTCTAATTTAGCAAGTGATCATGTGTCTGTACATAATGTTGGCTCAGTTTTGCTTAGCAAATTATACCAGTAAAAGTCCCTTTGGGCCCGATTTAGAAGAAGCAGACCAGAGCCTGGATCCATACAAAATGATAAAGGGAGAGGAGAGCAGATCTAAAAATGATAGTTTGTCTGAAACATGGAGATTTTGTTACATTTGCTCATAAGGGACAGATATCATTGTCTTTTGTTTCCATAAATTAACTTATTTACAAAATGATAATTTGTATATAGCAAAGCAAATTTGCATATCATATCATATTTATATTAGTTTTCTTTATTTATATTAGTATGTTGATGAGAATAGCACATTGTCTTATTTTTGATGTATTTATATGTCTTGTAAGTAGGTTCATTATGTTATGTATTTGTTTATGTTGTCAACAAATTGAGTTCAAAAATATTAATGACAATAATAACAATTGTCCTTTTTATACTGTCTTCATAGCTGATGTTAATGCAAATTATATCACAACTGTAATGGGAAAAAAGCTTCCTTGCATCATTTTGCCAGTACTAATACAGAAATTAATCATGTAGCCATAAATTATAGATGAGCTGTTATTCTTAAAAGTTCTTGACGGGTGTTTTTTTGTATCTTTGGATATAATTTTTTTTTTGAAACATCTATAGAAAAGTCAGATGAATCAATCTTCTCAAGTGCAAAATTCTTAAATCAAAACTATCCATGTAAAGAGTATGTTAATTTACTAAGCTAAAATAGTTGTCCTCTATTATTATTATTTTTTTTTTTTTGCATTAAAAAAAAATTGGACTGTCATTTATAAAATAAGTTAGTTTATATAAATAAATTTAAAAAAAAAAAATTAAAAACTAAGTTTTATAAACTGTGGTCCATCAGTTTACATATTTAAATATTTGAGTTATTTATTTTTGTGATTATGCAGTACTTGAAAATGATTATAATTACTCATTACAAATTTATTGCTTATTCTGTAATCACATCATTTCATAAGCAGCAAAATTAAAAATTAGACTTTCTCTTCATGCATATTGTTTTTAAGAACTTTTAAGCTTTCAAAAACATGTCTTAATCATTAAATTAAGCCTTAATTTTTAATCTATTAATTAATTTTTCCTGTATGTTTTTTATAAAAGTTTGCAGTTAAAAAAAATTGGAATACACTTATAATCAAGTTCTTATGTAATTTGTGTTGTGAATGTCAATATTTATTATTAGATAATACATGAACTGCCTTATATTAAATTTTATTGTTAGTCATGTACATTTAACATTAAGAAATATTAAATATATAATAATGAATATTAAAAAGGATGTCTGTTATAATTTTTTTTCCTCCAAATTATGGTCATGGTATAGAATAAACACCGAAGTATGATGAGTGCCTTTTTGAATGCAAAACAAGTATTTCTTGAACAACTTAGACGTGTGAATGATACTATATTACAAGCAATATCAGACTGCACAGAAATGGTCTATTTATCTCAACAGCACTTTTCTGTTTGTATACACAGGTTCTCTTTATATATAAAAAGATAAATAAATAAAGTGAGATGTTTGTGCATGTGTATATGTTTGCTTATAAATAGAGAACAGTATATGGGATACATGTAGGTTTTAACATGCTTGCTGCCACCTGCATTTTAAAGGCCTGCTCAGTGTGCCGTAATTTTCAGAATGTGTGAGAAATAACATTCCAAAATTCCAAAAAAATTCATAAATAATGGGTGAAAAGTAAAAGTCTAGAATTCATAGCTAAAAGTGAACACTTACTTTTGAACTGAGTGCTGTAAATCAGAACAAAACTCAATTTTACCAAAAGTTTATTCTATGTACAATAAACTAACCTCAATACAAGTAAAAAAGATAAATAAAAATGTATATAAAGCTGTAAACAAAAACAAATTGTTTATGCTAACAGCCCTGAGTTCAGTCAGTGTACCAGCCAAATAAGGTAGTTAATTTCATGTGCATTTACTTTTACACCACTCGTATATTACCTGCTTATGGTACACTGGGGGTGTGCACTGAACGTTTAAGCAAATTAATTTTTCCATTTGCCAAAAAAAAAAAAAAAAAAAATGTACTGTCAATGCTTTCCAGTTCCCCTCCCTTGGAGGCGGGAGGGTGAGGTCATGCAATATATTGCAGTTAATAAGGTCTTTATTGGTTTATTCAGACTAGTTCTTTAAATGATTGATTTCCTGTAATCTTTGATGCATAATAAGTTTGGATTGTAGACAATTCAAATATAGATTTGAATTGTCTACAAAGGTTACAGGAAATCATTCACACTTCATATCATTGCATATTTATACTTATATAAACTCTAAAAGGAAGGGTATGAATCTGATTGGTCCACTTCATATCACTGGTTCGACTGTTGATGATCCTGCTCAGATAGCAAACAAACTGAATGAGTATTTTGCATCTACATGCAAAGGTTTATTTGAATATAAGATACATATTCTTTCACATAAACATTGCTCCAGTCATTAGTGTCCTCCCTTGAATGCATCAATATTCAAAAGAAATGAACATAAATATATATAATGCATATACATATCTGTTCTCCTTATCCAGTTTTACAACATTCTCTTCATTATTCTTATGATATAGATGTTTAATTTAGCAGTATGCAGTTGCTAAAAAGCCAGTGTTTTACAGAATTGAAAACAGTAGCAAACTGGAAACAAAGCCCTATATCAGCGATTTTCAACTCACGGCACACTGAAAAAGATGCTAAAATTGTCAAGGCACACCAGTTTTTTTAAGGAGAGATTTTATCATTAAAAATTAAAAAAAAACGAGTATTAAGATTATGTTTAAAAGTTCTATGTTTGAGACTTAATACGGCAGATCGCTGCCTTGTCGTCCCCATTTTCAAAGTCGTCGGACATGGCATCTTCAGCTTTCAAATTTCTCATGGCTGATAGTGCACCTTCCTTCCATGTTTTTCTAGGGTGTTCTCGACTTCTCTTCCCTTATGGTATCCACTCATATAATTTTAGGCCATCTCGCTTCATTTATGCACAGCAGATGTCCAAACTATCTCAACCTATTTTCTATTCCTTCTATAATATCATCTGCATGCATAAGTCTTCTTATTTCATTTGTTATCCTCTCTAGCATAGAAACACTAACACTCTGCCAGGTAGATCATCTCTAGGGGCTCTAAGCTTCTTTTTGTCACCCTCTTTCAGTGTCCACACCTCACATCTGTAGCAAAGTCCCAATTCCACTAACGACTGTCCGATATGTTTTTTAGTTCTATGGGAGATATTGTTGTCCCACCATATAGAGTTTAGGGCATAAGAATTTTCTTTGATGAATTCTTGTGTAAACTGTCTCTTTCCCCAATTCTTCCTTAGTTAATCTACATCCAAGATATTTGAAAAAGTCAACAGGTTTTAGATGTATAGACTATGTAACTTTCAATTCATCAGGATGTTCCACTGTGCTTAGGTATTCTGTCTTTGTAAAATTGATATTGAAGCCCCATTGGTCATGTAAGATGCAATTTTCTCAAAATGTATTCTAAATCATAAGCTTCTCGTGCAATGATGACCTGATCATCGGCAAAATTTAGACTCTGAAGATATATGTCATTAATTGGTACTCCCATTCCATAACAGCTTGTTTTCCATTCTTGCAAAGCACATTCCAAGAAAACATTAAACAATAATGGTGATAGGCTATATCCTTGTCTCAGCCCCTTTGTTGGATAGATTGGGTTAGATAAAGTATTCCCAACATTAATATATGCCACGAAAGGCAACCAGAGGGAGTAATACCCTTGGATCTAATTATCAGTAGTGATTCTTCATACATTAAGAATCTGCAGATAAAGGAACCAATAGGTGGCAGTGATCACACCTCACATGTCTTTTGTAAAGGGTTTGCTTTTTGTAAAGGTGACTTATTTAAAGGAGACAGTATTTAAATTCTATATGGTCGGACCAACTGATGATGTTACCAACAGCAAATTCAAAATGGGAAGCATCCAAAGAATTAATCTTGGAAGCTACTAGCTTTTTCATACCAACTAAGAAATATTGTTCAAGGTTTAAGCCTAAATGGATGTCTGATGAACTAATGAGACATGTAGCAGAGAAGAAAAATGCATGGGATACATATAAATTAACAGGTGTTTACCTATGATAACCTGGTTATCATAGGTAACCAAGTTACAGACCAGGTCTGTAACCAAGTCACAAAGGAGGTTAGGCAGGCAAAGGCAGATTACAAGAAATCTTTGGCAAAGGATGCAAACAAAAACAGCAAAGAGTTCTTTACTTATGTAAACTCTAGAAGGAAGGGGATGAATCAGATTGGTCCACTTGATATCGATGGTTCAACTGTTGATTATCCTACTCTGGTAGCTAACAAACTAAATGTGTATTTTGCATCTACATTCACATATGAGTTATTCAGGGAGTGGAATGTCAGAGATGAATTAAAATCTGGCAGTGAGCTAGATGATTTTGTAATAACTGAGAGCAAAGTGGAGGAGAAATTGTTGAAGATAAACATAAGAAAGGCACCTGGGATCTGTCCAGTTATATTAAAGGAGGTAGCAAAGGAAGTAAGCAAACCTTTAGCCATAATTATGAGAGCTTCCTTGGAATTAGGTGAGGTACCCATGGACTGGAAATGTGCAAATGTGACCCCAATTCACAAAGGATGATCAAAGGGCGACACAAATACAGACCTGTTAGTTTAACTTCTGTTCCAGGTAAATTAGTGGAGGAACTGGTTAAAGAAGCACTGCAGGATCATCTAGACAAGACTTCAGTTATAGCTTGAACACAGCATGGGTCACCACCAAATACGGAGGATGCGGAAAGGTCAGGGAATGACCACCGCACCGGAGCAATATGGCCTTAGTTGCTAATGCTCCTAAAAACCAAAACAACAACAACAACAACAACAACACAGCATGGGTTTTTTAAGGGGAAGTCTGGTCTGACCAATTTTATTGGATACTATGTGGTCACGAAGGAACTGGATGCAAAGAATATATTTGGATCTTAGGCTTTTGATACTGTTGCACATAGAAGACTGCTGCACAAATTTGAGCAGTGTGGCACTGGAGGCAAATTGCTGCTATGGATAAAGGGATGGTTGAGTGGGAGAATACAGAGTGGTAATCAATGGACACTGCTCTTTATGGACTAATGTTATTAGTGGAGTCTGCAGGGTTCAGTGTTGGGTCCATTGTATTGCTGATGGTATATCAGGCTTAATGTCCAAGTTTGCAGATGATACGAAGGTTGGCAGGGTTGTTAATGACACTAATGATAGTACACTGCTGCAACAGGATCTAGAAAAGTTGATTAATGGGTCGAGAGGTGGCAACTGAAGTTTAACATTGACAAATGTAAAGTATTGCATATGGGAAGCAGTAACCCCAGAGTAACGTATTAACTGTGGTACTACACTGACAGTGGTAGAGAATGAAAAGGATCTGGGGGTAATTGTGCAGGCAGATATGAAGTTTTCTGAGCAGTGCAGTCTGCAAGAGTAGCTCATGGTGTCTTGTCTTTGATATACAGAATTTTTCTAGGAGGGATAAGGGAGGTGATTATCCCCTTTTATAAGGCAATGATCAGGTCACACCTCGAGTAACATACAGGTCTGGAGGCCTCATTTTAGGAAGTATGTAAAGCTGCTGGAACAAGTACAGAGAAGGGCAACAAGATTAGTGAAAAAAAACAAAAGGGTTGCTCTTATGAAGAAAGGCTTAAGTTTTGCAAATTAGTGTCCGGAGACTAGGCACCTGTGAGGTCATGTGATTGAGGTGTATAAAGCCTTTAATGGTTTGAGCATGCTCAGTGCTGATGGGATTCTTCCTCTTGCTCAGAATAATCGCCTGAGAGGGCATAAATTCAAATTGAGGAAAGACAGTTATTATTATTATTATTATTAGCCATATGATGCAAGGAAGCCTGAGGCTTATACTGCACCAACCAAAAAAAAATTCTTGAGTTACAGAGAGAGAGAGAGAGTCAGAAATAGAAGGGAATCGCCAAGAAAGAGAAGAACGATGATATCCAGCTCAGGCCCCTGGGTGTGCCAAGCCCATACTCACGAGTTGTGAGCCCCTGGGGTTATTTGTAGGATTGATGTGTGGAAGTTTGCCTCTAGCTAGCAGATGGTTGATTGCTGGAACAAACTTCGAACTAGACAAACATTTGAAGCAAGTGGATGGGTGAAATTTTTTTTATTTTTTGGCTGATGCTATATAAGCTTGCTTTCTTGCATGATGTGCCTGCCCTAATCAGTTCTACAAGCTCTGGATCAACTAACATATTTTAAAGGGCTTTCCATAATTCCTTTCTTGGAATGGAGTCATAAGCCTTTCCTAAATTGATGAAGGCAAAGAAGGTATCTTTATTCTTTGCTTTTCTTTTCTCCACCAGGTGCTTTAGAACAAACAGATTGTCCAAACAAGAGCAGCCTGACCTAAATCCACTTTGTTCTTCACTTATTTCTTCACTTATCCTTTATCTCCTCTCATAATTTTAACTGAAGCATTTTAGAGTTTAGTCTGGACGTAGTGCAATTAGCCTCTATAGTTCTCTGGATCCAGCTTATTTCCTTTTTTATATCTGGATGAAATATAACTTACTTTCCATTCATTTGGAGTTTTCCTTAGCTGTATACATATGTTAATCAGCTGTGCTATCAGATCAAAAACACTTGGTGGTCCATATTTAATTAGTTCCATTGCTATGTTTCCAGGGCTTGGAGATTTTTTGTTCATTAATTTTGCAGTCAAGAACTTGATGTTTTGTAATTTCTATCTCCCTATTATCTACTGTTAGAGGGGTAATTATGCTCTGATACTGTGATCGTCTTTCATTAAGAGGTTATTATAATGATTTTCCCATGTTGACATATCTATAAAGTTCTTATTTGATCAAGATTCATTTGTTTTCAGTGCTCTCAAGCTTTGCCAGTCTTCGGTTGACTCCTAATGAGCTGTCAATTTCTTGGCATCTTTTCTCCCTTGCTGCATTCTTGGATTCAGCAATTTTCCTTTTAACTGCTCTATTGCACCTTTTGTATTCTTCTGTTTTCTATTCATTAACCATTTGTTATAGGCTCTTTTCTTTTCTTTCACCAAACTCGCTACCTCCTCATTCCACCAATACTGTTGCTTATATTTGTGATCAATTAGGCCTAGTGCTTCGTTAGCAACCTTGTGTATGGTGGTTTTAATGCTGTAATATAAGATATCCAACTCTTCTATTTTTCCAATGTGAGATAGGTGGTTCTGGAGTCTTTTCTGGTAAAGATCTTTAATACTGTCATAGGATAGTAGTTCCAGTTTATAAGCAATATTTTCTTGTACTACCCTATTGTCTTTACTGACTGTATTAGGTTTCACTTTGAATAATATATCTACAATCAGCAGATAATGATCTGACCCATCCATTTAGATCCTGTCAAAACTATTTGTTGGTTCTTCTTAACCAAATCCATTTGTTCATAAAGCATATGGTAGAACTTATCCTACAGGTGCATATACACCCAACATAACAATTTCCTGGCTGTATGTTGAAAATAACTTTAATACATCTTTCATTAATTTGATCACACTCCTTAACAAATCCTTCTAGTCTCTTACCCACTAGAACACCAACATCTGCTTGAGCTCTTTCTGATTTTTCAACCCCACTCCAGTAATGAGCATGTGTAATGACTAAGGTGTTTAAAAGTTAAATAGCTAAAATTCTAATCGTGTTATTTTTAAAAATATCAATCTGGATTTTAAAAGATTTATTTTTAAAATTTATGTTCATATTTATTATTATTCCAATTATTGAAATGAGATATCATTTATAAAAAAAAATCATTAAAATATCATTTATATAAAAATATCAGTAGAAAGTCTGTGTGCTTGGTGATGTCTCGATGTCTCTTGTCCAAGGTCGGATGGTTGACAAGTCCGTTACCCTCAAGTCCTCCTCCATTGTTCAAAGCCACGACCTGTTCTTGCTCTTCCTCGTGTTCATAGCAGAAAAGCCAGCCTCACACAGATACGATGTAGAGAAAGGAAGGAGTGCTTCAATTGCCTTCTTTATGATAATGGGTACTTCTGTAGGATAGACAACCAGAATGAGGCCATATCTATTGATGAGTGCTTTTGTTTCAGTCCTCTGTCAGCTCATCTTCTGCAACAGTTAATTCTGCTGATTCGAACGAACTTAACATAAACGGATCTCTTACCCTGTCCACGGAAGGTACATCAAGTGATGGGAAATACTTCTCAATGTTTTTACTCAGCAGCAACAAACTGTAGAACTAAATCGACAAGATTTTTGTCCAGTCTGCAACTTTTTGTCAGCTCAAGCATTCCAACTTTGTTCTCTTTTTTGATTCTGGCTCCCCACAATGTTAATTTTTCCTTAAAAGAGTTAATTTTGTCAGTATAAGTAAGAATATTTTCATTCTTTCCCTGCATACTCTTGCTTTCATCGTATTCATACCAAAAAAGCCAGCCTCACCCAGATACGATGTAGAAAAAAGGAAGGAGTGCTTCAATCGCCTTCTTTGTGTTAGTGGGGTACTTCTGTCAAAGAGACAACCAGAATGAGGCTATATCTGTTGATAAGTGCTTTAGTTTCAGTCCTCTGTGTTCAAGGCTTGGGTGATGTCAGCTAGGAAAGCAACTTTATTGCACCAGGTCTCATCACTAAGCAGGTCAGTCAGCTCAGACATAAAAAAAATTATAAGCTCTTCCTTCAGTTCATAGAACCTTGAAAGCACCTGCCCTCAAGATAGCCACCTCACTTCTGTGTGCAGTAATTGTGTGAGCAGCTTCCATGGCAGAACACAGTGCTGAAAAGAACCTTGATTTTAATGGCCTACTCTTGATGTTGTTAACCATTTTGATTGTCTCATACAGTACTTTTTGGAGCTCAGGTAACTCTGATTTTGAAATGAGGACCTCTTTGTGCAGGAAACAGTGTGTAAAAACAATGCCAGGGTTCTTTTGCTTGGCCAGTGCGATGAATCCTGTCAGGCTTCCCAACAGAGAGGGAGCACCATCCATGCAGATGCTGATGCATGATTATCATGACAAAATGTGAGAACTGAAATAACTGTCGACATCAAGGCCTTTTGTTTCTGTAAGTGGTTTGCAAAATAAAAATTGTTCAATGATGTCTCCATTAAAAGTAAACCTACTGAATGCTAGGAGTTGAGCTGTTCCACTGATGTCAGTTGACTAATCCAACTGGGTAGCAAAAAAATTGGCTTCTTTAATGTTAGCTATCAACGTTTTGAGATGTCTTGTATATGCCAACTAATAGTGTTATCAGGCATAGGAATTTTCAAAATCTCTTTTTCATATTCCTCGCCAACCATATTTACAATTTTAGAGCATGCTGGTAAAATTATTGACTCAGCAATTGTATGATTTCATCTTTTTCCCCACGATTTCAGCAAAAGCATATCTTGCTTCTTGAGCTTTGTCAGAAATAGTTGTGATTTTGGTCCATTGTTTAGTCTGGCATGCTTGACCAGCTATAAGCCTTTTAAAATATTCAATTGGTTTCTTGCATAAATATGAGTGCTTTGTGTGAAGGTGTCTTTTGAGCTTGCTTAGAACCATAGCTTGGTTTTCCAGTTTCTGGCCTGACGTAGCCGTGGTCAGGAGCACGAGTGCAGTAGTACATGCTCTTTGAGTGGACCGTTGTTCAAGCCCGTGACTGCTAAATGCGATTAACAATTTGTATTGATTGATTTATTGTAAACTCCACTGATCTGGTGGTTGTGCCGGAGTATAAACAAGAACCCGAAGGATGAATAGTCTTCATTATACTGACGCATGATGGTTTTAGAACTAACACTAACTACTAGAACTAGTGCCAGCTACACTTGATTCATTGTCATTATCTAACTTATGTTTTTTAATTAGAAATCTGTCCATGTCTAATAAGCCCTAAAATAATAAAAATTAACTAAAACGAAATGGAAATAAACAAAAATGCATTAGTGCAAACTCACATGGAATAACCACCCAATCCAAACAACAGCTGAATGAAGACTGACACTGGTGTCTCGAAAAGGATGGATGGTAAAAGTACATTTCAGAGTTATTTTTCGATCTGGTACAATAGGGACGAAGGTGCTTGAAATTTTACTATAACTATTTTTTTTTATTAAACTTATTATTTTCATTCTTATTGGCCTTTTCTGAAAAATATACAGTGCTTCTAAAATTTACCTTCTCAATTTTTATTTCTTGCTTCTTTTCAACCTTCCCCCAAACTCCAGTGGCAATCTGTGGACCCTTTGTGACACACCGGTTGGAAATTGCTGCCCTATATATATGTATATATATATATGTTCTTTTAAATATTGATCCATTCAAGGCCCTTGATAATTGTGGAGCAATGTTTATGTGAATGAATATATGTATCTTATTAGTATCAGATAATCTTCCCAAGTTTTCATCAACCAGCATATCCTTACACAAAAGACTTTTCAGAAGTTGTGAACTATTTTTTTTTTTTACAGAAAATAAACTTGTAAACTGTTCACAGCATCTAATTAGGCCAACCGATTTATATATCAAAAACAGCATTAAATGTAACAATAGAACATATATATGCATATAGAGAACTTGCATTGTTCAGTATAGTTGGAAATAATTCACAAAATTAAAAAAAGGTGACAAAAACAAATTTATTGACATTCATATTCATGAAAATATACAACAGAGATTTGATATAAAATTTAATATGTACATATTTTTTGAAAACTGAAAACAACGGAGTGTTTTTTTCTCTGTTGGCTTTCCTGTAAACTTTGAGCATCATCATCTTGTCAGCAAGAATGGTGTCCTTTGTTCCACGTAGTCGAATGGAGACTCTCCACGAAACAGTGGGATTAATGATCCCAGTTAACCTGTAGTCTGTTTTTATGATCCCAGTTAATCTGTAGTGTGTTGTATAGCAATGGCTATATATAGCATGATTTCACTCAATGCTGATTTATGAGGTAGATGTTCTGGAGAAAACTCTGCTCAGTTTTTATGATCCCAGTTAATCTTTAGTGTGTTGTATAGCAATGGCTATATATAGCATGATTTCACTCAATGCTAATTTATGAGGTAGATGTTCTGGAGAAAACTCTGCTTGGTTGGCTATTTAAGGATTTTATGGCACATCAGGTGATGTGCAATAAAATTGCCTTAGTACATTAAACTCTAGACTAAAAGCCTAAACATATTCCCCAGGGGCTCACATCTGGTGAGTATGGTTCCTTTTACTTATGACTCTCTCTCTCTCAGGGTAATTCAGAAATTTTTTTTGGCTGGTGCAGCATAAGCCTCAGGCTTCCTTGCACCACATGGTTAATAATAATGTTATTTAACTAAAAAGGTACAACTTAATTTTCTACAGATACTAAAAGAAATTTCTATTGATACTTAAATAAAAATTAGTTCACAACTTTCTTTCTGAAGAGTCTTTTGTGTAATATAAATGCTAGTTTATGGAAATTTGGGAAGAATGATTGTCACTATAAACTGGAAATTCAATTATGTTGAACTGTTAACTCTTCTGCTCTCAGCAGGTAAGAATGAGTAAGATGGCTATGGCTGATCTGGTGTAATTAAAACTACTACTACTAGATACCTGCCAATGTTCAAACCATTGATCTTGTATAGTATTTTTGCAATTGCTCTGTGGAATTACCACTTGCTGGCCTTGGCTTTGCCTTTCAGATGCTACAGCGGCTTTTAGGGGGAACCCTGGAGACCACAAGGTGTGGAATTAGGTTCTTGGGGCATTCATTATTTGCTGCTTTATCAGAGTTATTTCCTTTTATTCTAGTATGACTTTGAATCCAATTACTCCTCCAAGTGAGCATATATTAAGTTGAATTTTATAAAAAGCAGGATAACTGTGATTCTGGCACTGAGTGAAGTTTACATTTTTGTCTGTAAACAATCTGTGATCTGAAGGAATTTGATGCAACATAGCTGCATCAGGGAACACTGCTACAGTTCCACAAAATGGCTGAATTTCAAACCATTGGTATACAGATTGACAAGTAATCAAAGAACCAAGAATTATTAATTTACAACTGGGTGGATTTTTATCCACCCAAATCCATCTCATAGATGTTGTTTCTGCTGGATGCCTTTTCTGTAGATGCTTCCATGATGCCTATAAATCTTACCAAATTTCATGAAAATCAGAAGGGATCCAGTTGTAAACCTTGCTGAATCGAGTCTACCCACATCCTTGTTTGGTGTGAAGAAACAGAAGGGAATGAACTCTGAACATATGCTCAGCTGGTTTTAGGCATAACAAGTCCACATTAGATCATCTAAGAAACTAGCACTGAAGACATTTTATAAGTATTTAACAGTGTCAGTCTTCAATAGTGAAAAATCATGATGCAGCATGGAATATAGGTTTTACATCATCCCATACCAATTAGAGACTCTAAGGACAATGCTTACTTTTCATAAAGAATTTTTTGAAATAGAACTTTTCAATTGTGAGTATGGGGCAACAACATACAATTTGAAAGGATGGCTAGGTCCAGTTCACCACTGTATTCTCTGTTCATCTCCAGCCCGCAGTTGTGCAGAAGCACACAAACTGTCTATCTTTCTTGCAAAATAGCTATAATAAATCAAAATGCAACAAAGCATAATATTATAAGAGCTTAAAATTATCTATTAAATATTGGTGTAGATATACCATAGATAGCTCTTAAACAAAAACTACAATAGTAGTGTAAAGACATCATTTCATCTGTATCTCATTGTGATCATCCACGAGTTACCACGTATTTACATCAAATAAGTAATGCTTCACTAATAGAAACTATTGTTACTTATTCTCAGTGGGGGCACCACCACCACCCAAATGGTACTGTTTCAAGGCTTGTTGGTCTTTTATTGGTGGGTGAGTGAAGTGTTACTTATTCGAGGTAGTGCAATGCATGGTAACTCGCGAAGGATGATCACAATATGAGACAGTTGAAACAATGGCTTTACACTACTATAACAGTTTTCATTTTTGAGCTACTATAGTGTATCTACACCAATATTTAATTGCAAAATAGCATAAAGATCAGCCCCTTGACGAAAGCTGACCTTTGAGAATATTACTCTCTTTCTAAGCCACGACTTTCCTTCTCTCTCTCTCTCTTTTTTTTACCTCCCAAACAAGAAAGGTATTAGAACTTGCAGATTAGTACTGTGAGTGGAGCGAAGTTGAGATGAAAAAAGAAATTTGCTAACATTAGACTTGAATTTCTGTAGGTTGTAATTTTTAGAAAATACTATAACCCAAAGTGGAACCTGTCATCCCCAATTTCCAGACAGCACTACATTTCTGTTACCCCTATTATGTCACCATTATTTGTCCTAACTAGGAGTTTGAATTCAGCCATTTTATTGACAACACTTCTGACATTACTGTCGACAGAGTTAAGACAAAGTATTCTATAGTTTAGTATCCTGAAAAATTTTTTTTTTTTTATGGATTTTTTAGACACAAAAGGCATTAGAAACTATATAAGTACTTAATACCATGCATAGGATGAAGATGAAAGATGTTAGACTTAAATTACTGTATATCATAATTTTCAAAAAATGTGTGTACAAAAATGTTAAAAATATATACCCTCTTGGATCAAATGGGTCCAAAACAATAGAACTTCAAAATTTTGAAAGAAGGAAAAAAAAAAAAAAAAAAAGTAAAATTTTGGAATTTCATAGTGCATAAAATCAGCATATGTAAAGACAGAAACTTTACACTCATACCAAGTTTTGAAGTTCTTGATGTGGTTTGCATGATAAGTTTTATTGTTCATGGTCACAGAAGAAGCATTTGATCTCTAGTCATTGATAGAGATCAAATGCCAAAATGTCATTCAGCATTTAATCAAAAATCTGTTTTCACCTGCCATATGTTTCTGTATGTGTCTAAGCCTGCTGTAGACATTTGGCGTCACTGGCTAAATGCAAACAGCTGACAAAAAAAAAAAAAACCAATCATTCATGTAGAATTTGGCAGATACCACACGAGCATCTACATTTCAATTCAATTTAAAAACCAAGAAATCCAATAAAAGTTTTCAAAATAAATACATAGCTACAGTTCTGTATTTGAGTGATTCATACGAAGGTATCATGATCAATTTAATTTCTTGCTAAACAAGGACGGTAATCACATTTCTGAAGTAATGTGCAGGATGTTCATCAACAATTAACTGTGCTACATATACAAACACTGAATACCAAAAGTCCCTAAAAACAATTTTTGTAGCATAATTCAGCAAATGAAGTATCAAGGTGAGCATATGTATACAGTAATACCCCGAAGTTACGCGATAGGTGGGTCCAACGAAAATCGCGTAAGTCGGGGTACAACTTTGCATATAAATACATATAAATTTTGCTTAATTGGGACCAAGGACTAACAAAAACACTAGTTTAGAAGAAAAATATTAATAAAATTGCAGTTCTTTATGCATATTAATACAAAATATGTATTAAAAAAACAAATGACTTACGTTAAAAAGTTATTTCGATGTCGATGGCTTCATAAAATCTAACAAATCCGTCTGACGACACAGCGCGTTCTTTTTTTCACGCAGAATTTCTTCGTAGCAAGCTAATAATTTTTTTATTCCTTGCTTTGTAGCTATAACGCGTTCTTCGTTGGAGTCTATGTTTTCTAAAATTTTTAAGCCCTTTACAATTGAGCCCTTTTTCAATTTTCAACCTGTCAAGTTTGCAATTGTCATGTGCTTTTCGCCGTTGCCTCATTTAGGCCTGTAGCACGTGCAATATCACATGGTCTTTCATTTCGCTCAAAGCGTTTCACAATTTCGTATTTTTTCTCTATCGACAGAGGCGGACTGGCCATAAGCCTTACCGGGGAAACCCCGGTGGGCCGGTGTGATTTTGGCCATAAACCATAGTATGAGGCCACTATAAATTTTCCCGGGTAAGAATTTTTGACCCAGTCCGCCTCTGTTTATCGATAATTGCTTTTCTTTTTCTCTCTGAATCTGCAGTGTCTTCACCAGGACGCTTCCTTTTCACACCTTTTAATTAAGTATTTTACTCATTTTTAGGGAATAAAGCGCAATTACAAAACGAGGAGGCACGCTTGATAGGCATAAACAAAGCTGCGCGCATGTAGCAACTGAATAAACAACACCATAAAGGCAGAGATACACTATTAACACCCCACATTTCTAGGGGTTACTACCATAAAACAATAAAAATCCAGTTGCGTTTCTGCTAGTGAAATCTGTTATAAACTGGTAGTAAACTCGATCTAATTGCATTTGCGATTATACCGATAGCTGGAATTGTGTTGGTTTTTACGTTATTATGGTGAAATGTGTTTTTCCCTTCACTGATATAAAAAACATAAAAGCAGCAAAGTTGAATTTTGTTCATCTTTCGCTCTCATTCTCCGCCGTCGCACCGTATATCGATAACATATGAAAAACGACCTTGAAGATAGTGGGCGGCAGCGTTGCCAAACGAAAAAATCAAGAACCGCGTAACTCCGAGTTCGCGTAAGTCGGGGTATTACTGTATATTAATTTCATGGCAATTTCATATGTGCCCATTTATGTACAAAGTGTATAGAAATCTTCAAGTAGGCATGTTATCTGTTTCCAAGAAATTGTACAAGCATTTTTATAATAAACAGCAGTTGGAAAATTGGAAGAAAACTCATACCTGTTAGTAATTATCCAACTGGACCAGAGGAAAAACTGAAATTCAATAAATTTTCTGAATTTTTGATCATATGACATAAATAAACATAGAAGATATTAGTGAAAGGAAAATTTTTCCTCTCAACAAAACCATGATTAGTGAGAGGAAAATTTTTCCTCTCACTAATCATGGTTTTGCTGAGTTTTTAAAAATTCTGATTTGATTTTTGACAATTTAACTCTGAACAAATTGTATATAAATGTGTAAACATTTTTATATAACTTAAATTCCACAAAGAAACTCATTTCACAGAGCTTACTGCAATCAAAATTCACTACTTGTAGCCCAGCCTTAAATGCATTCTAGGAACTCTTCTGCATGAATCCATGTATGTTCCCAGCACTCACTCATGAAAGGGCTCAACACTTATATTATATAATATAAGCCTCTCATGCATTAAATTTCATAGAAACTATAATTCTGAATCTATTTACATCATGGGAACAATATAATTCATGTAAAATCCATGCTTTTGTATTGTCTTCCATTTTGGTGACTTCCCTGGTCTAGGATATGGAGGAATTAACATTTCCTGTTCTCTAACAAGCAGCTTTGGCTTTTAACCATTTGGTTTGAACAATTTTCTAGTTCAATAATTTCAACTTTATGACAATATAGTGAGGATTTAATGGTATGAAAGTATGTTCACACCATTAAATTTCATGGAGCATAAATTATGCTCCATGAAATTTAATGAAGGGCAAGCATGGCCCAAACATGAGACTATTTAAAACAAGTGGAATGTTTTAAACATTCCACTTGTTTTAAATAGTCTCATGTTTGTCCCAAGTTGAAACTAAGTATCAACTTGGACAATCAGATGAACTATGAATTTTAAACTTAATGAAATTTCAAAAATTACTCCCCCTCCTCAAATTTTAAACTATAACTGGATATGACCAAAGGAACTATAATTTTGAAACTAGCAGATGTATATGAATCTTGATTGCTAGCAAACTTATCAACTTTCATGAAAAATCAAAGGGTGGGCAGGATTAAAATATTTTACTGGATAGTTTAGCATGGCTATTGAATCTTTGCTTGGTTTCAGAAATGCTAAGACTATTGTTTAGAAACCAAAAGTCTGGGAGTGGCTAATTATCTAATACTGATGACAGTTAATATGGTCTTCCAGTCAGTCACTTTCAATAAGAATAATGCTGTGAATAATGAAAATTGTACGTCTTGAGCCTCATTAAGTAAATTTCAGCTGGTATTTTTCACTGTCTGTTATTGGTAGGAATTTGGTATGATAAGCCTGAGTTGAGACTTGGTTTGGAAATCAAATGTAGGAAGAGAAAATTGTTTAATTTTAACTACAGCATCAAGGTATACCTCTCCAATCCTATAATAAACTATGAAGGGCAAACGTGGCCCAGTTCTAGAATACATATAAGTTATATTTTTAAATGAAAGATTTACTTCCATATTGTCACAATTCTGCATGTTTCTTACTAGAGATTGCTAACCAAGCTTTCAAACAGCAGTCTTTGTAGCAAGCCTTACTTTTTTTTTTTTTTTTTTTTCTGAAAACTCCAAACACGAGAGGAATCAGTACAGTGCTTAGGTTGGAGGTTGAGAAGACGAAAGAAGATATTTGTTGATATTAGACTTGAACTTCAGTAGATTGTAATTTTCAGGAAATACGTATGAAGGAAGGTTGTTCCAGAAAACAGCAGTTGAATGAATAAACAAGAAAGATGAAAAGTTAGTTCTGTAAGTTTGAAGTTGGATAGTAAATGGATGTTGGCTGGTGGTGGCACATGTTCAGACTGTTTTGAAAGAGCAAGCAGGAATTATAGAAGCCAATTCAGAAGAACAGTGCCTATGGAAATATCTGCAGAAGAGGCATGCAGCAGAAACAGTACATCTATGAGACAGTGAGTGGAGAGACTGTTTGAGAGGAGTATTTAATTAACCTAACTGCCCTCTTCTGAATGGAATCAAGAAGCCCGATACAAGTTTTGGGGGCACCACCCCAGATGTGGGAACAATATTCATTGGCAGGGCGGATTTGCGATTTGTACAGAGTGAACAGTTGTTTGACAGAAAAGAAATGCCGAGAGCAAAAGAGAAAACCAAGTTTTTTAGATGCAGAGGAAGCAATATTTGTAATGTGCTTGTGCCAAGAGAGATTAGAAGTCAGGGTAATCCCAAAAGAGAGATATTTTGCCTAGAAATTGGAGTGTCATCAAAGATAAGCATAGGAGCAGAAGAATCCTTTTTGCAAGATATAACACAAGACTGAGTTTTAGAAGGATTGAAATCAACTAAGTTGTGTTTGCCCCACTGGAGATCAGAATTTAAGGAAGTGGTAGCGGATATTCAAGAAGTTGAAGCTGATCAAGCAGGGCAAGGTTTCTCAAAATGGAAAGTGGAATACAATGTGCTATCATCGGCAAAACTATGGATAGGATTTCCAGTCAACGGAAGAAGATCAAAAATATACAAGAGGAAAAGAGTGGCGGAAAGAACTGAACATTGGGGGACACTGGCATTAGTGGAGAAGTTAGAAGACAGAGAGCCATCTACCATCATCCTCAGTGAGCAATCAGAGAGAAAACTGGATAACCAATTACAAAAAACAGTTGGCAAACCATAAGATGGAAGATTGTTTAGAAGATCTTTATGTCAAACACAATCGAAAGCCTTTGAGATGTCAAGAGCAACTGCTTGGTTCCATTGAATTTGTCCATAAATGGGTAACGTAAACCAGAATATCACCGGTAGATTGACACTGACAGAAATCATACTGGCGATCATTGATCAGACGGAAGGTTTCTAGGTAGTTTAAGTGTCGGCGATGACCAGAGAGCCATCACCCTCAGTCAGCGGTGGATAACCAATTACTAAAAACAGTTGGCAAACCATAAGATGGAAGCTTGTTTAGAAGACCTTTATGCCAAACATGATCGAAAGCCTTTGTGATGTCGAGGGCAACTACTTGTGTTTCACCGAACCTTTCCATTGAATTAGTCCATAAATGGGTAACATAAGCCAGAATATCACCAGTGGATCGACACTGACAGAATCCATACTGGCGATCGTTGATCAGACAGAAGGTTTCTAGGTAGTTTAAGAGTTGGCAGTTAATTGATTTCTCCATTATTTTGAAAGAGTAGAAGTAATTGCAATGGGATGATAATTGGATGGGAGGGATTTGTCACCCTTTTTAGGAACTGGCTGGAAATGAGCAAATTTCCAAGCAGAAGGCAAAACAGATTTGGAATAAGAAAGTGAAAAAAGGTGGCAAAGAACAGGAGTGAGTTCAGAAGCACAGGTTTTGAGAACAACTGGAGAAATACCATCAGGACCTGGAGCTTTCTTAGCATCAATTTTTGTCAAAATCCTTCTGATATCCTTTTGACGGAAGACCACAGGAGGCATTGAATGGAACATGTTGGGAATGGTGGGAGGTGTTTTACCAAGATCATTAATACATGAGTTGGAAGGAAAATGGGATGTTAGTAGGTCAGCTTTACCATTGTCTGAAGTGACAACAGAAACATCTGGTTTTGACAGTTGGGAACAGATATGGACAAAAAAGTTGCGCCCGATAGCTTTGGCAAGAGACCAGAATGATACACTACTGTTAGATAAAGATGCAAGTTTTCTACTCTTAGCATGTTCAAAATTTAGCTTGGACTGATTAATAACTGCTTTATAATTGTTGCAAGCTTTGGTGTAGGCAGAAAAGGAAACTGAAGAATTGGAAACAAGTCAATTATGATATATGTTCTTCTCTTGAGCAGCCTTAGCACATTTATTGGAAAACCAAGGTTTAGATATTTTAAAGGATGAAATCAAAATTTGTACTTTTTTTTTTTTTTTTTTTTTCGTGCTTGATTTCGATCACAGACTGCTTTATCTAAAGACAGAGCTCAGCATTAAGCCTTGGATTTATACATAATTTGCAGATCTTTACCCTTGCATATCGTAATTTGGCTTGTTTCTAATTCTTCAGTTTCATTTTCTGCCTACACCAAAGCTCACAACTATTGTAAAGCAGTTATTAATCAGTCCAAACTAGAATATGAACAGGCTAAGAGTAGAAAACTTGCTTCTTGCCCTAATGGTAGCCGAACGAGCTTTCTGGTCTCTTGCCAAAGCTATTGGCCGCAACTTTTGCCCATCTCTGCTCCCACCTCTGTCCAGGCGCCTCCGTAGCCAGGTTGGAAGGAGCAGCAGTGGGTAACACATGCTTCTTGATTAGACCGGGGTTCGAGCCCGTAACCACCACATACAGAGGATGCAGAAAGGTCAGGAAATGACCACCGCATATTCCCGGAGCAATATAGCCTTAGTGGCTAATGCTTCTAAGAACCAAATAACAACAACAACAACCTCTGTCTAAACCAGATGGTTCTGTTGTCACTTCAGCCAAGGATAAAGATGACCTGCTAGGATCCCATTATTCTTCCAAATCATGTATTAATGATCTTGGTAAAACACCTCCCACCATTCCCAACACGCTCTATTCAATGCCTCCTGTGGTCTTCCGTCAAAAAGATATTAGCATTTTAGCATTAGTAGAGGCATTTGATGCAAGAAAGCAAGCTTATGCGGCATCAGCCAAAAAAAACAAAAAAATTAAATAAAAAAAATAAATAAATAAAAAAAAATAACCACTTCCACTTCACCCCTCTGTTCGTTCGAAATACCTGTCCAGCTGAGCCTTAAACTTATTTAGGCTATCAACTTCCACGACAAGGGATGGAAGTCTGTTCCACCAACCAACCACCCGCTGGCTAAAGGCAAATTTCCGCACGTCTATCCTACATCTGTCTTTCCTTAATTTGAATTTATGCCCTCTCAGGTGATTATTCTGAGCAAGAGGGAGAATTCCATCAGCATTGAGCATGCTCAAACCATTCAAGGCTTTATACAAGGCTCTATCAGATCACCTCGCTGGTGCCTAGTCTCCAGACATTGTAACTTGCAAAACTTAAGCCTTTCTTTGTAAGAGCACCCCTTTGTTCCATTCACTACTCTTGTTGCCCTTCTCTGTACTCGTTCCAGCAGCTCTACATCCTTCTTGAAATGAGGCCTCCAGGCCTGTATACAGTACTCTAGGTGTGGTCTGACCATTGCCTTATACAAGGGAATAATCACCTCCTTATCCCTGCTAGAAAAATTTCTATATCATTGACAATACACCATGAGCTACTCTTGCAGCCCGTCTGCACGGCTCAGAGAACTTCATATCTGCCTGCACAACCACCCCCCAGGTCCTTTTCATTCTCTACCACTGTCAGTGTAGTACCACAGAGTTGATACGTTGCTCTGGTGTTGCTGTTTCCCATATGTAGTACTTTACATTTGTCAATATTAAACTTCATTTGCCACCTCTCAGCCCATCTGCTCAACCTTTCCAGATCCTGTTGCAGCAGCATAGTGTCAGTAGTGTCCTTGACAACCCTGCCAACCTTCGTATCGTCTGCAAACTTGGACATTAAGCTTGATATACCATCATCAATATCATTTATAAATACAGAAAACAATAATGGATCCAATACTGAACCCTGAGGGACTCCACTAATATTAGTCTACGATGAGCAGTGTCCACTGATTACCACTCTCTGTCTTCTCCCTCTCAACCACCTCTTTATCCATAGCAGCAATTTGCCTCCAATGCCACACCGCTCCAATTTGTGCAGCAGTCTTCCATGTGCAACAGTATCAAAAGCCTTTCTAAAATCGAAGTATATAATATCAAAGTTATTCCCTGCATCCAGTTCTTTTGTGACTGCATCATAGTATCCAATCAAATTGGTCAGGCAAGACTTCCCCTTAACAAAACCATGCTGTGTCCGAGCTATAACTGAAGTCTTGTCTAGATGATCCTGCAGTGCTTCTTTAACCAGTGCCTCCATTAATTTTCCGGAAACAGAAATTAAACTCACAGGTCTATAAATACTTGTGTCAGCCTTTGATCCTCCTTTGTGAACTGGGGTCACATTTGCACATCTCCAGTCCATGGGTACCTCCCCTGAGTCCAAGGAAGCTCTCAAAATTATGGCTAAGGGTTTGCTTACTTCCTTTGCTGCCTCCTTCAATATAACTGGATAGATCCCATCCACCCCAGGTGCCTTTCTTGTGTTTATCTTCAACAATTTCTCCTCTATTTTTTACTCTCAGAGTACATTCCTACATTCTTTACTCTCAGAGATTACAAGATTCTCTAGCTTACTGCCAGAGTTGAATACACCTCTGGCATTCCCCTCGCTGAATAACTCCTCATGTGTGAATGTCGATGCAAAATATTCATTTTGTTAGCTACCTGAGCAGGATCATCAACAGTTGACCCATCGATATCCAGTGGACCAATCTGATTCATCCCCTTCCTTCTAGAGTTTACATAAGTAAAGAACTCTTTGCTGTTTTTCTTTGCATCCCTTGCCAAAGATATCTCATAATCTGCCTAATCTCCTTTGTAACTTGGTTACAGATCAACTTGTATCTATCATAGTCTGTCACGTGTTAATTTGTATGTTTCCCATGCCTTTTTCTTCTCTGCCATATGTCTCATTAGTTCATATGACATCCATTTAGGCCTAAACCTTGAACAATATTTCTTAGTTGGTATGTAAAGCCTAGTAGCTTCCAAGATAAGTTCTTTGAATGCTTCCCATTTTGAATTTGCTGTTGGTAACATCATCAGTTGGTCCCACTGTATAGAATTTAAATACTGTCTCAGTCCATCGTAGTCGCCTTTACGAAAGCAATAACCCTTCCCTTTACCCCTAATTGTAGTTACCTCTTTGAGTAAATCCCACTTCAGCACACTGTGATCACTGCCACCTAGTGGTTCATTTATCTGCAGATTCTTAAAGCATGAAGAATCACTACTGATAATCAAATCAAGAGTATTACTCCCTCTAGTTGCCTCCTGAACATGCTGATGTAGAAAACAATCATCCAATAATTCCACAAAAGCCTTGCTAGTGTGTGAGTGACCAGCCCCCAAATTCCAGTCAATATCTGGGAAATTAAAATCCCCCATTATAAGACTCTCTGATTTACTGGCCCACTCTATTTCCCTGTACAGTTTCTTATTATACTCATCAGAGTCATTAGGCCTATAACACACTCCTACTCTCAATTTTGATCTCCCAGTGCTTATGTCACACCAAACTGACTCGACACTGCACTGTCCAGCGATGTCGACTGGCTTTACTTCCTTGGATTTTATGTATTTCTTAACTAATAGCATAACCCCTCCTCCCTTCCTATCCTGTCTATCCTTTCTGTAGACATTGTACTCCCCAAATTCCAGTTCTGCATTCCTTATATCTGTGTGACACCACGTCTCTGAAATCCCAACAATATCTGCCTTTGATGTTTTGAGCAATACCTCAAATTCATCAAATTTATTTACTAGGTTCCTAGCATTGGTGTACACACAAGTATACATGCACCTGTTCTTTTTCTTAGCTACCCTAACACAACCCATGTGTTTACTTGTACCCCAATGATTCCCAGCAGTCTCTGAAATATCCTGCATCTTATTTTCCAGGCTGCTGCTCATTCCAATAGAAGCAGTGCAAGAATCACTTTCCCCTCTGCCAGTGGCTACTGTTAATCTATTAGTCCTTGTATCCCCCCAATCTAGCAGTTTTCCGACCCACCTAACACTGCCTCGATAGCATCAGCAAACATTCTTGCACCCTTTCTAAATAAGTGTATCCCATCCCTGTAGAAGCAGTCTCTCCTGTTAACAAGTACAGACCAGGCTGAAAAAAATTCTACCCCTTGAGCCTTGCACAATCTTTCCAGGGCCGTATTGATCGACAGGGCTCTCATCATATACTCCCTCCTATCATGTCTGGGCAGAATTGCAGATACTTTCAAATTCAACCCTAATTCACAGCATTTTTACAACAGTGACCTGTACTTGTTAAGTAATTCCGCCGGTCCCCTACTCTTAATATCATTAGTGCCAACGTGTACAACTATATCACCTATATCAACTATATTGACGAATCTTGATGCTAAGAAAGCTCCAGATCCCGATGGTATTTCTCCACTTGTTCTCAAAACCTATGCTCCTGAACTTACTCCTATTCTTTGCCGCCTTTTTTCACTTTCTTATTTCAAAGGTGTTTTTCCTTCTGCTTGGAAATTTGCTCATATCCAGCCAGTTCCTAAAAAGGGTGACAAATCCCTCCCATCCAATTATCGTCCCATTGCAATTACTTCTACTCTTTCTAAAGTAATGGAGAAATCAATTAACTGCCAACTCTTAAAACTACCTAGAAACCTTCTGTCTGATCAACGATCGCCAGTATGGATTCTGTCAGTGTCGATCCACTGGTGATATTCTGGCTTATGTTACCCATTTATGGACTAATTCAATGGAAAGGTTCGGTGAAACACAAGTAGTTGCCCTTGACATCACAAAAGCTTTCGATCGTGTTTGGCATAAAGGTCTTCTAAACAAGCTTCCATCTTATGGTTTGCCAACTGTTTTTAGTAATTGATTATCCAGTTTTCTCTCTAATCGCTCACTGAGGGTGATGGCTCTCTGTCTTCTAACTTCTCCACTAATGCCAGTGTCCCCCAAGGTTCAGTCCTTTCCCCCACTCTTTTCCTCTTGTATATTAATGACCTTCTTCCATTGACTGGAAATCCTATCCATAGTTTTGCCGATGATAGCACATTGCATTCCACTTTCCATTTTGAGAAACAATCTGCTCAATCCTGCCTTGTCCTGCTCAATCAGCTTCAACTTCTCGAAAAGCTGCTACCAATTCCTTAAATGTCGATCTTCACGTAATTCTCCAGTGGGGCAAAGACAACTTACTTGATTTCAACCCTACTCAGTCTTGTGTTATATCTCACAAAAAGGATTCTTCTGCTCCTATGCTTATCTTTAGTGACACTCCGATTTCTAGGCAAAATGATATATCACTTTTGGGGATTACCCTAACTTCTAATCTCTCTTGGCACAAACACATTACAAATATTGCTTTCTCTGCATCTAAAAAACTTGGTTTTCTCTCGCTCTCGGCATTACTTTTCTTCCAAACAGCTGCTCACTCTGTATAAATCGCAAATCCGCCCTCCCATGGAATATTGTTCCCACATCTGGGGTGGTGCGTCCCCAAAACCTCTCGCGGGCTTCATGATTCCATTCAGAAGAGGGCAGTTAGGTTAATTAATGATTCATCTCTAACAGAGTCTCTCCACTCGCTTTCTCATAGACGTACTGTTTCTGCTGCATGCCTCTTCTACAGATACTTCCATAGGCACTGTTCTTCTGAATTGGCTTCTATAATTCCCGCTCTCTCTTTCAAAACAGTCTGAACACGTGCCCCCACCAGCCAACATCCATTTACTGTTCAACTTCAAACTCACAGAACCAACTTTTCATCTTCCTCATTTATTCATTCAACTGCCGTTTTCTGGAACAACCTTCTTCATAAGTAATTCCTGAAAATTAGTCTACAGAAGTTTAAATCCAATGTCAACAAATATCTTCTTTCGTCTTCTCAACCTCCAACCCAAGCACAGTATTAAGTACTATAGGTTGTAAAACGCTATACATTTAAACCATCTTCCATCATGCAGTATGACTGATGAATTTTGAGGTTATGATGAACATCATCGCAAGATCCAATCTTCCTACATTTTTGGGGTACACTGGACAGAACCTATTGGTAACTCTTTAGGAGGCTTCCAGATCAGCTGGGGTATAATCTTGCTACCTCTACTCTGCCAGACACTGATTGGAGGGAGTCCAGGTAGTGTGTATGCAGAGGGCATTGTCGAGGCCCAAGGATCTGGGTATATTCTTACCATGTGTACGCCATATCCAAAAATTTCATTACTTCATAAAGCATGCCCCCCCACTTTTTCTTACTATTGAATACACCACAAATTGTTAAACTAATAGAGTAAGCTTATCTGCGAAAAGATCTAAACCTCCAAAATACTTCCTAGTTCATTTCACAAATATACGTGGTCTCAATTCTAATCTCAACGATGTCCATTTCAATTGCAGTCTGCCAAACCTCATGTACCTTTTTTGACAGAATCTCAGTTATCAGTTGATCCAACTACTGCTCATCTCAGTTGCCCAAATTATTTGCTGTATGATTCCTTTTGCCTTAAAGGTGGTATTTGTGCATATATCTGTTCCGATATTCCCTGTCAGAAACTTGGAAATTGGGAATCTCCTCTCTTCGATCTTCTCTGACTTAAAATATCTCTACCTCATTCTGTCAAATTCATTTGTTGTCTCTACCATTCTTCCAACTCCACTAATCGCTTGGAGCTGTTCAACTTAATCTCTTTGCAACTTGACTTTCTCCAGTCCAAATTTCATAACAGTGAAGTAATTTTTCTTGGTGATTTTAATATTCACAACTCCACCTGGCTTCCGTTTTCTAGCCACACTGACTAGAAAAGGCTGGTCGAGATGCTGAGGCTTTTGAAATGACTAATGACCTTGCACAGATTGTTCATTTACATACAAGAATACCAGACAATCCTAACCATACAGCCAACACGCTTGATCTCTTTCTCACAAACAATCCTAAGTACACGGTCAAAATAAGTGGTCCTTTAGGCACCTCAGATCACAACTTGGTGATTGTCTCTTCTCCAATGGAGCCTTTATCTCATGGCTATTCCCAATCTTGTGTTGTTTGGCATTACAAGAATGCAAAATGGGATGACCTGCGAGATTTCTTTTCTTCTTTTCCTTGGTTGGACTACTGTTTCAAAACTTCTGATGTCACCATTTGCTCAGATCTTGTCAGTGAAATTATTCTTGTAGGAATGGAATCCTTTATGCCACACTCCACTTTAAAATCTCGTCCTTTATCCAAACCTTGGTTTTCCAATAAATGTGCTAAGGCCGTTAAGGAGAAGAATGTTGCATATCGTAACTGGCTTGTTTCCAATTCTTCAGTTTCATTTTCTGCCTACACCAAAGCTTGCAAACAATTGTAAAGCAGTTATTAATCAATCCAAACTAGATTTTTGAACAGGCTAAGAGTAGAAAACTTGCATCTTGCCCTAATGGTAGCCAAACATTCTGGTCTCTTGCCAAAGCTATTGGGCGCAACTTTTGGCCACCTCTGTCAAATCCAGATGGTTCTTTTGTCACTTCGGTAAAGGATAAAGATGACCTGCTAGCATCCCATTTTTCTTCCATTAATGATCTTGGTAAAACACCTCCCAACAGACTCAATTGAATGCCTCCTGTGGTCTTCCGTCAAAAGGATGTCAGGAGGATTTTGACGAATCTTGATGTTAAGAAAGCTTCAGGTCCTGATGGTATTTCTCCACTTGTTCTCAAAACCTGTGCTCCTGAACTTACTCCTTTTCTTTGCCGCCTTTTTTTCACTTTCTTATTCCAAAGGTGTTTTTCCTTCTGCTTGGAAATTTGTTAATATCTTGCCAGTTCCTAAAAACGGTGACAAATCCTTCTCATCCAAGTATCGTCCCATTGCAATTATTTCTACTCTTTCTAAAGTAATAGAGAAATCAGTTAACCACCAACTCTTAAACTACCTAGAAACCTTCCGTCTGATTAACGATCGGCAGTATGGATTCCGCCAGTGTCGATCCACTGGTGATATTCTGGCTTATGTTTCCCATTTATGGAGAAATTCAATGGAAAAGTTTGGTGAAACACAACCAGTTGCTCACGACATCTCAAAGGCTTTCGATCGTGTTTGGCCTAAAGGTCTTCTAAACAATCTTCCACCTTATGGTTTGCCAACTGTTTTTGGTAATTGGTTATCCAGTTTTCTCTCTGATTGCTCACTGATGGTGATGGTATGGCTCTCTGTATTCTAACTTCTCCACTAATGCTGGTGTTCCCCCAAGGTTCAGTTCTTTCTGCCACTCTTTTTCTCTTGTATATTAATGACCTTCTTCCATTGACTGGCGATCCTATCCATAGTTTTGCCGATGATAGCACATTGTATTCCACTTTCCATTTTGAGAAACCTTGCCCTGCTGAATCAGTTTCAACTTCTCAAATATCTGCTACCAATTCCTTAAGTGCCGATCTCCAGTGGGGCAAAGACAACTTAGTTGATTTCAACCCTTCTAAAACTCAGTCGTCTTATATTTCGCAAAAAGGATTCTTCTGCTCCTATGCTTAACTTTGGTGATAATCTGATTTCTAGACAAGTTGATATGTCTCTTTTGGGGATTATCCTGACTTCTAATCTCTCTTGGCACACGCACATTACAAATATTGCTTCCTCCGCATCTAAAAAACTTCATTTTCTCTTCCACTCTCGGCTTTACTTTTCTTCCAAACAGCTGTTCACTCTGTACAAATCGTAAATCCGCCCTATCATGGAATATTGTTCCCGAAACTGGGGTGGTGCCCCCAAAACCTCGCTCAGGCTTCTTGATTCCATTCAGAAGAGGGCAGTTAGGTTAATTAATGACTCCTCTCTAACAGTCTCTCTCCACTCACTGTCTCATAGACGTACTGTTTCTGCTGCATGCTTTTTCTACAGATACTTCCATAGGCACTGTTCTTCTGAACTGGCTTCTATAATTCCCGCTCTCTCTTTCAAAACAGTCCGAACAAGTGCCCCCAATAGCCAACATCCATTTATTGTCCAACTTCAAACTCACAGAACCAACTTTTCATCTTCCTCATTTATTCATTCAACTGTCATTTTCTGGAACAACCTTCCTTCATATGTATTTCCTGAAAATTACAGTCTACAGAAGTTCAAGTCTAATGTCAACAAATATCTCCTTTCGTCTTTCCAAACCAAGCATGGTACTAAGTACTATAGGTTCGAATACCTCTTGTGTTTGGGGTTTTCATAAAAAAAAAAAAAAAAGTGGTTTCTATTAAGACTTCTCCGGAGTGAGACTGTTGGGGTATTTTGCCATTCCTAGTTTGTTTTGTTTTGTATGGAAAAAGCAGACATCTTTCCAAACCTGTTCTCCTATTATTCATCTTTATAAATTTTTGGGCCCGAAAGTGCTGCTTTTCTCTCTGAGGTTGTCAGCCTCAACATGTGGAAGAAAATGTGGTGTCAGTTAATAAGCAGTGTAAAGTTACAGTGTGATAAATATTAAATAAAATAAATAAAAAAAACCAAATAAACAAAAAAAAACTACACATATTTCTGTATTTTTCACCGACTAGAAATAAAAATAAATGTATGGATTTTATAACCACTCATCACCGTGACTACCATTAGCTCACTTGGCACATGTTGGATTACACAAGGGAGCTTTTTTTTTTTTTTTTTTTTTTTTAGAATAATAAACAAAACAGAACTACTTATTAGGACAGGTATAAACAATCACATCAACTGGAGGCACATAATGAAATATAAAATATTCATCCATAGCAGAATTTTTCCAACATCAAATATGCTCCAGTTAATGAAGCTGAATGGCTGAAATATAGTATCATCAATTAAAAAATGCTTCAAATTGTAATGCAGATAGCAATGTAGATATATGACAATAAGTTCATCTTGGAGGGATGATGGTATTAATGGAGTGATTTTGTGAGTTACATGTGTAATTTAGCCATTCAGTTCATAAGGATACAAACATATGCTGTTTCAAATGAAAAAAAAGTTGAGGGAAGTTAGGTGACTGAGAGAGGGATGACAGGGGGATCACTTAACCAGTCTGTCTTTGGAATCAGCTTCTGCAAAGACAAAACAAATAAGCAATGTTAGAAGGAGGAGGAGAATTTTGAGCATCTGTTTATTGACAGACTTTAGATCAAATTCAGCTGGCTGAATATAGAATCAGGAAAGAAATGATTTCTGCAAATTCTTTATAGGATTATCTGAAGAATTTGATTTTTTTCTAAATATGTTGGTATTGTTGATTTTTTAAATTCCAATGAGACTGACATTATCAAATTTTAAAACACTGGGTACTGAGAGCAGTAAAATCTTGTAGGCCAAACAAAAATATTAAATGAAAATATACATCCTCCTCAGGTGGAGTGACTATCATCAAGAGCCTCACATAACCCACTTTCTTACAACTTCCCTAAAAGAAATAGAAAAGAGTGCAACTTTTATAGAACTTATGATAATTAAAGTAAACAAATGTTTCATTTGAAATAAATACTATCATTCTTGTATATTCATAAGTATATTAAAATAATGTCATATGAGTATTCATAAAATCTCAAAAAGCTGATGCTGTGGCATTTGGGTAACCTTTATTCAAACTATCAATCATTCATCATACATACAGTATGAAATTTTATCTATTCAAAATGTCATATGTGAGTATTTATTTTATCAATATTACACAAATTGTAACCTATATTCACATTTTGTACATTGTTCAGCTAGAACATTCGGGGATGAATGTAACAACATCCATTTTTGAATCCCTATCATTCAGATCTAATGAGATTATAAAAATGCATGTTTAAAGATCATTTACATGTGATCAGCTTTGATACTGCTTACAACAGCCAAATCACAACCAAAACACATAAAAAAAAAAAAAAAAAAAACTGGAATCATTTAGTCATACTAAAAACAAAGCCCTTTCTATGAGATTAATTAAATGAAAGGGGACAAAAGACTCCAGAAATTACTACTCCATTATCCTAAAATTATCATCCCACATCTCCAAGTTTGCCTAGGGAAAACCAAAATAAGAACAAATGTGGGAGATAACAGGCAATTTTGATATTCATAAAAATCACAAAATATTGGATTTTATGGCAAAATTAACTGTTCATCAAGAACTATATAGCTTTGGTCAAGGCTACAAAAATGCCCTTTCCTGGACTAAGATTTAAACAATATAATCTGACTATAACCAATCACAAAATTTTAACAGTATAAAAATTGTGGCATAGTGAACATAAAACAATACAATGGCTAAGAAGAGTTAGCACCTTTGAGGATTGAATAACTGCTTTATTCTTTGCTATGACACATCTAAACTTAAAAAAAAAAAAGTTTTTACACAAATAAATTAAAATCCTTATTGCATAATGCTTATTATAATCCCTTCAAGACATACACACGAACGGAGAGTAATTAAAAGGTTAGACCTTTATAAATTATGTCAAATTCATTAGACAAACAGAAGAATTCAGTAAAAAGAAACACAAAAAGTACAAGTCCTTCATTTGGCGTCACTACATTAAGTCTAAAAATCAGTATCACTATTAACATACTCTGCCATAATAAACTGGGAACCAAGGTGGAAATGAAACTCATTACTTATATAAATCAATTTCATAATTAGTAACTTCTACACTTGAAAAAAGTTGACACACTTAGAATTCAAGTAACCAATCTGTACAGAGTTAAAAAAATTGTTTTTAAAATATCTGTATATGTACACACATGCATTCACAAAAAACTTTGATATATCATCAGGCATTGTCTACAAGCCTCCTTACCCATAATCATCCAGGACTAATTATATTAATAACTTGGCCTCTGCTACAAGTAAAATATAAAAACTGTTTCTCATACTATCTCTGGCAGAAATTTGGCAAAAGATAACCTGAGGTTAATTACAAACATACTAGAACCATAAACCTTGTGGCCTCTGCTGAATTACCATCACCTTGCTGAGAAGGCCAACTGAACAACTTTTGACAACAATTTAGTGGTTGGTGAATATAACAAGACAAGTCCCTGCTTTCGTTCAGAACCCTCTCAAGGCTCACTTGTTTCGTAACTGCCGACTAAATGTTCTGGGAAGAGGATCTGTTGTTGCCATCACTGAAGCAAACCAAGCTGCAACATCTACATTAGCAGTTTCATACCGCTTAATAAACTGGTGTTCCTGTGGAATAGAGAAACATCGATTAATACTTCTGATTGATCATTCTTTGTTTACTAATGTGTTCTATTTAGTATGTTTAATTCCACGTACATCATTATGTAATTAACAATTAGTTACTTTTTGTCTAATTTTTTAAATTACTATTTTGTCTATATTACAAAATCTGAATTTTTTTTTTTTTTTTAATGGAAGTAACCTACTGCCTTTATTTCAAGAGAAAGAATGAAAAATGGTTTACACATCATTGATTAAATAATAAAATCAAGATCAAAACTGAACCCAAGTTTTTGGTTCAGTTTTCATTACAAAGTCGGGGAACTATACAGAGTTGGGTTTGTGGGAACAGCTATTGTAATGTTTGTATTTAGGGCCTAATGCAAGATTTGCCTATGAGTTCGATGGAATGCCTGAGAATAGTCAGTGCTCTGAAGTATAGCTCTTCAGTTATGAATAGATGTTCATTGCCTAAGAACTATAAACATTTATTCAGTTATGAATGAATGTTCATAGTTCTTAGGTAATGGACAGGCATTTTGGTAATAAATCTTCTTCTATGGTCATCATTGACTAATGTTATTACTGGAGTTCCCCAGAGTTCAGTGTTGGACCCATTGTTATTTTCAAATTTGCATTTTCCGTTTTATTGGGCTTTTCTGTTAGCACAAGCTATTATAAACAGGTAGTAAACTCGATCTTATTGCATTTGTGATAATCCCAATAACTGGAATTCTGTGGGTTTTTACATTACAGTATTATGGTGAAATGAGTTTCCCTTCACTGAAATCTTCAATCACATAAAAAACAAATACATTTTCAGAATCTTCTGTTCATTCCTATTTACTTATTACAATGATGAAGGGAAAGGGACCAACAGAAAGTGCAAGTGGTGGCAGTGCTAGGAAACGAAACAAAATTGATTTAGAAAAGATGATTAATTAAGAAGTACGAAGCAGGAGAAAGTTTGTCATCTATTGCACGGAATTAGGTCTCGCTGCTTCAGCAGTGAATACTATTTTAAGGGACAGTGTGTGTATAAAATAACATGTTAAAGGATCAACACATTTAAGATCAATAGTGATCACAAAACAGCATTCAGGTGCTATATCGAAGATGGAAAAGCTATTAATAATATGGATGGAAAATCAGATTCAGAAGCAAGTGCCCCTGAGTCCAATGGCCATTCAAGCAAAAGCAAGAAGTATTTAAGAAAATATTAAGGATAAGTACAGCAAACCCCAAGCCAAGTTCATGGCAAGCAACAGGTGGTTTAATAGGTTCAAGCATCACGCTGGTTTTCAAAATATTAACATATACGGTGAAGTTGCCAGTGCAGATTCCGCAGCTGCAGAGAAATTTTGTGATGTGCTGGAAGAAAACCCCCTTCTAAATCTCCACAGGGCTAAACCTCTGCAGCTGCATGCTTATCAGTAGGCATTTTCATATTTTGCCTACCACTTTGCAATTTCAATCCTCTCCTTCATTGTAAGTACTTATCTCATAGTACTTATCCTATATTCAAATTATTCTGAAACAATAAAAAAATAAAAAATTACAAACCATTTTTCATATAACTTATACATATATTAGCAGTTATTCAAAGTAACTTTCTTACTTATGGACCACCCTGTATTTTGTTGTTTGTGCGACTTCCAAATTCTTAAGCACTGAACAGAAAATGGTCAAGTAACTCTGATTTAGTAAAAGGCTTGGAGTAAATAATATGAGTGGCCCTACTCTAACCAAGTTTTACTTCTAACTGTAAACTTTGGTTTTGCACAAAACAACAGGCAAGTCTTTACACCAATCAATTTTGTTTACATCATTTCTGTTTGATGCCTTTTTACTAAAGAAGAAAGTTAATTGTAACTTAACATGAATACTTGTATTATTAGTTTTAATATATTGTTATATCTGAATGGATTTTGCTGTTGCTTGGCTTATCAAAATAAATTTCTCTCATCAAAGAGTGAGTTACGCAAGACATGCCATTACATGTTTGTTGTTGTTATGGGAGTTTCTGGTACAAGGGCTACTTTGGCCTCATTGCGCCTATCAAAGTAATTGAAGCTACATGTGATAACTGATTTGGGAGCAGTTAGAATTGTTCATACATTTGAATTTGTTTCAGATACTTTCAGAGTTGAATCACCTGATTGTTAGAACGTCACAGTGATAGTAAACATCTTTATTTATTGCATATTGCATCCAACCACTATTAAGAATGAGGTATTGAAAAATTGCTGTCATCGGTTCTGGAAAACTAAATTACATGAATATTTCAGAATGGATGTGTAAAATGTCAATAACAGCATTGAGTATTAGTAGAATGTAAAGGGAATGTAACCTTTATAACCTTCAATACTTTGTCTTTTGGTTCTCTATACTCATAAAACATTAGTAAATAAATTGTATTTGTGTTAAAAAAAAAAAAACTGGAAAAATTTTTTCAGCTATAATGTGGGTATTAAAGTTGTCACCTGATACCACCATTATATTGAAGTTGCACTGTAATTAGATTCAGAAATCTGCAAAAAAAGATGCCAATGAAAACACTTAGTTGATAGAGTATAATGCTCACTAAGAACAATTTCCCCAGCCAATTTTTCACCAGAATGAACTGAAATGCCTATGCAGGGAAGTAATTACCCTACAGACATAACTTCCTCTGTGAGTTTGAATATCACCTTTACATTTCACTTGCTACAAAAAGTGCTTAGTAAAAATTAAGGTTTAAAAGATATATAAACTAATAAAGATAAAATAAACTCTGTCTGTAGGTCCCTCTTTTGCTGATCTCACCATGTGATTTGCCTGTCTTTGGGTCCAAAAAAAAAACCTTGCATGATTGAGATTGGCAAGAAAAGACTGATTATTTTGGCTACAGAGCTTGGCAACCAGGCATCTTAGAGGGAACCTGATTGAGGTTTATAAAGTCTGAGAGGGGCTAGTAAAATGAATAAAGGCAGAATTTTTACTGTTATAAAGAATTCCAGAACCAGAGGCTCAGAATTTACAGAGGGTGTTGACCCTCAACACCCTCTGTAAATTCGAATTACAGAGGGTGTTGAGCGTAAATTCGAATTACAGAGGGTGTTGAGAGTAAATTCGAATTACAGATGGTGTTGAGTGTCACAAGACCTGTTCAATTTAATTGGAACCCAATCTATCTGGTCTATTGGCACCATTATTCGACCCTTCTATAATAGAAGAACCAGTCACCTTCCCCAACCTCCACCTCTGCACCAAAACCAAGTCTGCAACATCACCACCCACAGCTGACAGGATTCATTCCCGGACAACTTCCAAAGATCTCAGCAGTCCTCCTTTCATACCACTACTCTGCCAAGCCCCACCCCGCCATGATAAGAGTATCCTGAGTCCTCTATGTGATGGTCCCCATAAAATGCCAGTCCATATTTCGTTAGGAAGTCATGCCGTTCGCTCGCGAACATGCCAACTCAGGTCACCTCCAATCAGGACGGAAGTTTGCCGAACACCTGTCATCAGGGTGTACTTCCAAAATATCAGGTCCATTAGGAACAAACTAGACACAGCAGAACAGATCTTCCTCTCCCAGGTCGCTGACGTGGTCTGCCTCGCAGAAACGTGGCTTCAACCCAATCAAGATACACTCTTCTGCTCAGCTATTGCTGGTTACCACATGCTGTCTGCCTCCAGGGAGCAATCTAGAGGCGGTGGAGTAGCCATACTGTACAACACCTCCCTATTCTCATATGAGAATTCGACCTCAACTACAACTCAAGCTTTCGAAGCGATTATAGTCTCGCTACGCTTCCACTCCAGCCACATTGATATCACATCTGTGTACATTCCCCCAGGGCCTACAATTGAAATTATTGAAGATCTAGGGAACTGGCTCTTAAACCATTTTCGTTCGTCTGCACAACGCCTTGTTTGTGGTGATTTTAACCTGGCTCAAAACCACCATCACCACTTTATCAGGCTCTGTGAGTTCTTCAAATCCATCAACATGACATGGGTCAATGAGAACCCCAACAGGGGATTGAACCTACTGGATCTCGCTTTTGCTTCAACACCACGCACAGCTGAGGATGATCCCATCGCATTCTTCTTGTCCAATCACCAGCCTATAGTTTTGACATGGTCATTGCAGGTGCCAAACTTCAACATCCCTGACAACAAAATAGTCAAATACGTTTCAGCACCTAAATACCTTAATCCTCAACCGTGTAGAAGCAGCATCCTGCATTCCTTGGGATGTCCTCATTGACTGCGACCTCAACCTCGCAGTAACACTCTTGTCTAACTGGATTAAATCCGTCACCGACTACGTTGCCACTAAACGAGTAACAGTAACTCCCCGTTCCAGATCGTGGTGGACTGCTGACTTCAACAACAGCTTCAAAATGAAACAAGTCCTACATAAGAAATGGAAGCTTATGAATGGCAGTCAAGACAGAATCGCCTTTTCCCATGCCAGGGCCCACTTTAATCGAAAGAAAGCTGCTGCAATCCAAGTAAACTTAATCGCACTCCGAGGAAAGGAAAGCCATTCTATGCTGCCCCAGCATTGGTCCTCAAGAATGGCTCAAATACATTGCCAGGTTTTCAAATACAACCACAGTCCCATCTACAGTTGTCCAGCCTGACTATGAAAACCCTTCAGATGTCCTAGGGACTATCCAGATCACGAAACAGGAGCTCATACGTGCCATCAATTCCCTTCCCACAACAGCCACTGTTGGGGAGGATAGAATTCCGCAATTTATGATCAAATGCTTGAGCACATTCATCATAGACCCACTTCTCTCGATCTACAACAGATGCCTCGCTGAGCATTATTTACCACCCCAATGGAATAAGTACAGAGTGTACCCCATCCCTAAAAACCAATTTGCCACAAACGTCAGCCAGTTCCCCATATCAGTTGCCTCTTGTCTGTTAAAAACTCTTGAAAAGGCTTTGCTCCCCACAATTACTCAACAAATCCTCCAGACGAAACCACCTGAAATCCACTATGCCATTGCAGGAAAATCATCAATCACAAACTTGGCAGCCACCACAGAACGCATCCTCTCAGCATTCGAACAAAGAGCTGAGCTAGCGACCACATATCTCAACATGAGCACAGCCTTTGATGCCATGTTGATCCCGGCCTTGCTCCTCCTACTTAAGGAGAAATTTCACATTCGAGGTGATATGCTGTGCTTTTTGGAATCTCTTCTCTGTCACAGAATACTTATTCTCCATCGGCAACAACACATGCTATCCTGCGACATTACTGCTGGAGTACCGCAGGGGGTGTCCTATCTGGTGTCCTGTTCACAGCTATCATCGTGCCCATTATTGCCTCAATGAATGGTCTCCTATGCTATGCCGATGACCTCAAACTGCTGACTCAAATTAACCCTGGCGACAACTCCGTTCAGCTCAGCAACAGGATCAATTCCCAACTTAAGGATTTGAATTGTACCTGGCAAACTTCAATCTAAAAATCAACCCACTGAAGTCTGCTCAGGTTATATTCTCCCTTAAATCCCTGCCGACAGTACTCAACATTTCGCTCGCAGGGGTACAAATACCAAACGTACCCTTGCACACAGACCTTGGCGTTGTTTGACTAAAAGATGTCTTTTGTCAACCAGATCGACAAAATCAGTACCAAATTTTCTCGTCTACGGTGGATATCAAAGTAGCAGCTGCTACACATCCGACATCCTGTCACTGTTAAAAGGTTCATCACCCCCACTGTCTACCCCTCCATTCTCTATGGTGCAGAAATATGGGCCTCTGCTGCACATATAAACCTCAAGTGGGTGTACACCGCTGAATACTGGTTACTGAAATGGGCCAATAACAAGCTTCGGCTACCTCCTGCTACCACAACCACCATGATGGCACAAGCACTCGACATCCCTAGGATGAAGTTCCTGATTGTGGAAAAGAGGCTGGTCTTCACAGCCAAACTCATCACAGGCCAGATATCATCTCCAAATATTTGGAACGCTTGCTCTTGGAGGATTCCACAACCAAGCCTAAGGGTGGTACCAGCACTCGTGGCTCACCACAACAGGCTTGTACTCACTGAGAGATTTCTTCCCAAGCAGATGCTCGCTGCCCTCAACCGTGTGGACACCGACATAGACAGCATAATAAGTAACAAGAAGGACAGACACAACTTTATCAAAGCCCTTGAACCCTGATATATTGCCAAGTTGTATTTATTTCTGTATTTGTGTCTAGCTCTGTGTTTTTATGCTGTATTTGTAGGCTTTTGTATTTGTACGCCGTACTTATCTTTTCCCTAACTGCTATATGTGAACCCCTGGCGCTCACCGCCGTGATGGGATATTGTGCTGTAACTCTACTTCACAATAAAGATTTATTATAAGGAAAAGCAGTGAATTCAAGCTCCAAGAAATATAAGTTTTTTGAAAACTTTTGTTGTCATTTTATTTATTTGTCATATTATATTGTCCTTTATAGTCCTAGTTATTTACGCTCATTATTTTTATTTTTAATTTAGATAGATATTTTGTAGGTTACTACTTAATATACGTAAAACTGTTGTTTCGTTCGAATCTTGCCGCCATTGCTATAACAATATAGAGTGAGTGGTAGGAGTTCAAATTTTTTAAATGTGGTAAATAGTTAGCTCTAAGGTAAAACTAGATAGCGTAATACTAGCACTGTACTAGGAATCTGTTAGCTTAGTATAGTACTGTCAATTAATCAATTAAATTTATAAATCTTATTAATTTTTATTGGTAATTAAATTGTATTTAAATGGAAATCAAAGCAATGTGCACAAAGTAGCAGGAGTACTATGGCTCAGGGGAGAACTGAATGAGGAGATTTTCCAATGCAATCAAAGTCTAAAAAAAAAATGTGCAAAATGTGAAATGTTTGCAGACTTTCTGGAACACAATTCTTTTCAGCCGAACGAATTGTGTTCCAGAGTAGATATCATCTTTTAAGGGAACAAAGGGTGATATTGTACGCGTTGGCACTAATGACATTAAGAGTAGGGGATCTACAGATTTACTTAACAAGTACAGGCCAATGTTGAAAAAAATCGTGAGTTAGGATTAAATTTGAAAGTGTCTGCAATTCTGCCCAGTCACAATAGGAGGGAGTACTTAATGAGGGCCTTGTCAATCAATTCGGCCCTGGAGAGATTATGCAAGGGGTAAAATATTTCTCAGCGTGGTCTGTGCTTGTTAAGGAACTGCTAGCTAGGGGAGGATTCAGAGACTAAAAGATTAACAGTAAGCACAGGCAGAGATGAAAATGATTCTTGCACTGCTATCAGAATAAGCAGCGACCTGGAGGGTGGGGTGCTGGGGATTTCAGGAACTGGTGAGAGTCATCACGGAACAAATAAATACATGGGCTGTGTTAGGGTAACTAAGAGTAAGAACAGGTGCAGGTACAGGGTGTCTCAAAAATATTGGTACAAACGTTTAGGAGAGGTAGGTAACATCTAAAGGAATGTGAATTGCATAGGAACCCATAACTGGAAACATCATCGTAAGTCAGTAGATAGCGCTGTTCATCAGTTCGCGAGAGGAAAAATTTCTGGTTTACTCATTCGAGCAGTAGTCGCCGCACGAAGAGCATGCATCGATATACGAACTGTGAGCTGGCAGACATGCACCTAGTGTATGGACTAGCAGAGGGCAATGGACGAGCCACTCAACAAATTTATGAGAACGCTTCCCAGACAGACATGTACCGGACCACCATTTGTTTGCACGTGTGCATCAAAATTTGTGTGATTATGGGCCATTTAGAGGTAACAGGAGTAGTGCAGGCAGACCACGTTCGACGCGAACTCCCACCATGGAACAAAGTGTGTCAAATGCCGTCCAGAATAATCCTACTACCAGCACACATGCCGTTGCCTCTGCCTTGAGAGTGTCTCATTGCAGTATACAGCGTGTCTGGCACGACGATTCCTTACACCCCTTTCATTCCCAAAGGGTTCACTGTGCAAAAGCCAAAGCACGTGTGGCTTTTGCGCAGTGGTTTCTCCAATAAAGTGTTCAAGACTTGAATTTTCCAGCCTATGTTTTGTTCACGGATGAGGTTTATTTCGCTCGGGAAAACTTATTCAATCAGCACAATGCTCATGTGCGGGCTCACGACAACCCACATGGTGTGCACCCCCATGCGGCACAACATCGCTTCGCAATAAATGTGTGAGCAGGTATGGCGGTGACTGCTTAGTCGGCCCATACCTGTTACCATGCCGCACGAACTCCGCTAAATATCGGATCTTTCTTGAACAAGTTTTACCAGGGTTACTTCACGATGTTCCAGCAAATGTGAGACGCAACATTTTTTTCAACATGAGGGGGCGCCTGCCCATTATGGAAGGTGCGTTCATGACCATTTGAACAGACGTTTTGGGTGTCAATGGATTGGCCATGGTGGACCCGTTGCCTAGCCCCCAACGCTCACCTGATTTCTTTCTGAGGGGGCCCTCAAATCTATCGTGTATGAATCGCCCGTGGAGACGGAAATGGATCTCGTGGCGAGACTCGTCTGCACTGCTGCTACTGTTAAAGAAACTCCAGGTGTGTTCGACTGTGTCCACCAATCCATGCTGCGTCGGTGTCACGCATGCATCGCGTCTCATGGTGGAACCTTCGAGCATCTGTTGTAACATCATGAAAAGCATCCATCTCATACTCCATTGTTAATATTATGTCAAATAATAAATGTTTGCCACTAATTACTGTCTTGTGTCATTTCTGCTTCTTGTGCCTCTGCTACTACTTTCCCGTGACGTTTCCGGTTATGGGTTCCTATGCGATTCACATTCCTTTAGATGTTACCCACCTCCCCTAAACGTTTGTACCAATATTTTAGAGACACCCTGTATATTTGAATGTACACCAACGAGTACAATAAATAAATTTGATGAATTTGAAGTGCTGGTCAGGACATCAAAGGCAGATACTGTTGGGATATCAGAGATGTGATGTCACTACTACTACAGGGGAAGAGGCTTAGAATGGATTATAGGGAGTTTTCTTTTAGCCAGTTGTTGATTACTGGAACAGGTTGTCTCAGCAGGAAGTTGAGGCTGACAGTTTTAAGAAATTCAAGGGGAAACTGGATTCTTATCCACAGGAGGAAAAGGAAACTGCATAATTTGTGTTTTCTTATCTATTTTTTTTTTTTTTTTTTTTGGCTGGTATAGCAAAAGTCTGTGGCTTCCTCGCACTACATGGCCAATATTAAAGTACTCATTTATAAAACTACATTAATGAAGGATGCTTATAAAGAAATATGAAACCATGAAGAAAATAAATTAGGATAAAAGAGAATTCCAAAAAAATGGGCATACTGTTCCAAATTAAACAAAAACAAAAAAAAAATTTGTGCACATTTTCTTTCATCCAACTTATGCTTTTTCACCATTTCACATCTCTATATTCTTCCTCTTTACATTGTTACATATGTAAATTACAGAAACATTAAAAAGGAGAGATTTCATAATTTTATACTTATTTATTAAAATGATTTGACATCAATATGATTATATATGATACTAATATTCAATTTCATACTGATCGATATTCCTAATGTAAAGTAATATTAATAATACATAGTAAAAAAAATGCTTACCAAAAGCTTCTTATATTTTGGCCTTTTTCTATAGTCTTTTGTTAGGCTACATATATAAAATAAAAATTTGTTTTATAAATAACTACAGCAACATTAAAATAAAAATATGGTCTGAAAGAATAATAGTTACACAATAATGTAAAGATGACTATATACATAAAAAAAAAATAAAAAGCACAGGCACAAGTGACCCATAAACAAAGAAAGTTTGAGAACCATTGATAAAACTTTCATATAATATAGTCTTGATTGTACATTAACTTGGTTAAGTGAGGTGACCAGCTGGAGAATCACCAATAAAAATTTGCTTCATCACACTTCCAGCTTTTGACAAGCTATGGTAGGCATGAGGCATGCAGAAGAGAAATATCTGAATTATTTTAATACCAAATCACTCAGCAAATATCAATAGAGAAATCAGCTCACTCATGGATCTCCAGTGAAACATAAATTCATAGCTACAGTGAATATGTAAATGTGAAACGTCCCATCTTTAAAAAATTTAAGGCTAAGTCAAATTTAATGGAGATTACACACTGAGTGATCACTGAATTATGACCACCTACCTAATACTTCACAGATCCTCCTTTAGCCCTCAGTACAGCAGCTATCTGACTTGGAATTGATTCAACAAGATGTCGGAAGCATTCGTTGGCCGACATCTTGATTCAACAAGATGTCGGCCAACCAAGCTGCGTGTAATGCGGTCAGCAATGCAGGTATGGAGGTGACTGGTGTATCCAGATGCCTGATATGCTTTTCCATAGTGTCCCACAAGTGCTCTATGGAATTGATATAGGCGGAGTTCAGAGGCCAATCGATATGCTGGAAGTCAGAATTGTGTTCCTCAAACCATTCCTGCACAACAAGTGCTGGATAGCTCCGTGCATTGCCATCTTGGAAGACACCATGGCCATTTGGAAAAAAGTGTAACAGACGGGTGTACACAGTCAGCCAGCAGTTGACGATAGCGGAGACCACTGATGCGTTGTTCCACATGCACCAGGGGTCCAAGTTCCAGCCAGTGAAACATGCCCTACACCATACAACTGCCTCCACTGGCCTGCACTTTTGATACCATGCAGGATTCCATACACGACCATCCATGGTGTGGAGTAAATAACGTGACTCATCCAACCAGCACACCTTCTTCTAGTCTTCTAATGTCCAACTTGCATGCTCTTTACACCAGGAGAGTCTTTTACGCCGATGAACCTTGGTTAGGAGAGGATGCCATAGGGGTCATCTGCTAGTACAGCCCATACGAGCGAGTGTGCGACGCATGGTCATACCAGATATTGTTCTGGTTTGGCCCACATTGTATTGGGTAGTCAACTCTTCAACGGTGCTGCGACTGTTCGCCTGTACGAGTTGTCGGACCTGGTGCTCACCTCTAACATCAACCTTTCGCTGACCTTTGCCATCGGGTCGTTGTTTGACCATTCTGACACCAGTCCTGGTACACTTTAACTACGGTGGCTCTCGAACACCCCACCAGTACAGCCGTTTGGGAAATCGAGGCACCAGCTTGTCAAGCATCCACAATCTCTCCTTTATCAAAGTCTCACAAATCCTTCCTTTTAACCATTACGCTCGGAATTTTACTATCTACTGAACCACTGACACCATATCTATGCTACGTTGGTTGACTAACTCGGCACTCTCGTACCTCAGGTGGTCAACGGGTGGCATTCAGTTTTCATAGGGGTGGTCATAATTCAGTGATCACTTAGTGTATAATGATAATGGAAGCTATATACTAAACTTACCAATCTTTAACAAAACTACAAAAATCTAGTGAAAATCCTCTGTCAGGAGGCAACTGTGGAGGATCTTCTTGTAACACTTTACTAAGCACTTCAAAATCAGTTTTGCAGTCTTGATAAGGAAACACACCTGTTGCCAATTCAACCTGAAATGCAAAGTAATGTTTTATTACTACACAAAACTGTGTGTACAAAAGGCAGAAAAAGAAAATCACAGATTACTCATTTAATAGGTATATAATTATACCTAATTATATGCTTAAGAATATCAGTGTTAATATCTACAAGTGTTAGTATCTACAAGAATATCAGTGTTAGTATCTACAAGAAGTTGCCTGTATGTACTAAGCACAAGCTATAAACACAAGCAGTCAAAAAAACAAAAAAAAAAAACAATATACTACAACAAACCTGAACATAATCACTATAAAAATTGACTTTCTCCCATTGGTGAGGCAAACGATCATTTAGAGCACTCTGTACTTTTTGAAGAATATATTCTATATAATTTGAAGAACATATCGTGAGATCAAATACTCCCACATGGTAAAATGAATCTGGCAATATGTAATTAACTTCAGAGTTTACTGTCGTTACTGCTATTGGGTGACATCTGTCATTGTAAGGACCTCACGAGTAGTTCTTATTTTGTTGAATGAGAAATAATTAGCAGTGCTCAAGCAACAATGTTAATGGTGTCTCCCAACTCCAGATCAACGGCAATTATTGAATATCCCAATGTCACTGGGGTAATGTACTGTCCTGAAGGTGCAGACATCACTTCCAACAGTTTTGGTTCCTTTCAATATAATGTAGGTCATAGCTTATCACAACACCATGCATAAAATGCACCATTAATGGCAGCACAGGACAATCAAGTCCAAGCATCTGATGGATGAAGAACATGATGGATTAATTTCATAAAGCTTTTTGTGCATTCTGTTGTGGTGAGGTGGAAGAGTATCACTTAGCACTCCACTGCCTTCAAAAATGCTTTCTCCCACCTCAACAGTGTTTGTGTGTAGGCTGCTGTTTGGTAAAAAAAAAAAAAAAAGGTAAACTGCAGCCATTATCAACCCAATGCAGGATGGAAGCCTCCTCAACAATTCACGTTGAGGGAAATGGACCGTAATCTGCCACGCTGGTCCAGTGCGGGTTGGCAGATCGGCCGTATTTAGCAGTTAGGGGCTTGAACCCCAGTCTACTCAAGGAGCATGTGTTACTGCACTCCTGCTCCTGACCACTGGGCTACGGAAACCCTGCTGTTTGGTACCCACTGTTAAGTCCTCCCACCTTAACACTGGATACCAAATAGCGACACGCACACCCACCCACCTGGCCTAATTACATTTCTGAAGAATGTAGTAGTAGTAGTGACATGTGATGCAAGAAAGCAAGTGTATGAGCTCATGCAGCATCAGCCAAAAAAAAAAAAAAAAAAAAACACACCATTCCCTCTAAATATTTGTCCAGTTCCTCCTTAAATTTATTTAACCTATCAACTTCCACGACAGATGGAAATTTGTTCCAGCAATTAACCACCCGCTGGCTAAAGGCAAATTTACGCACATCTGTCTTTTCTTAATTTCAATTTATGCCCCCTTAGGTTCGTAATCTAAACAAGTGGAAGGATCCCATCAGAATTCAGTGTGCTCAACCCATTCAAGGCCTTATACACCTCAACCAGATCACCGCGCAGGTGCCTAGTCTCCAGCCACTGCAATTTACAGAACTTAAGCCTCTCTTGGTAAGAGGATCCCTTCATATCCCTCACCAATCTTGTTGCCCTTCTCTGTACACACTCAAGCAAATCTACATACTTCCTAAAACGAGGCCTCCAGACCTGTACGCAGTACTCAAGGCATGGCCTGACCATTGCCTTATACAGAGGGACAATCACCTCCTTTTCCCTGCTAGCAAAATTCCTATATATCATTGACAAAACCCCATGAACTGCCCTAGCAGCCTGCCTGCATTGCTCAGAAAACTTCATATCTGACTGCACAATTACTCCCAGGTCTTTTTCATTTTTTACCACCTTAAGTGTAGTACCACATAGTTGGTACATTTCTCTGGGGTTACTTCTACCCATATGCAGTACGTTGCATTTGTCAAGATTAAACTTCAGTTGCCACTTCTTAGCCCATCTGCCCAAATTTTCTAGATCCTGTTGCAGTAGCACACTGCCATTACTGTCATTAACAACCCTGCCAACCTTTGTATAATCTGCAAACTTTGACACTAAGCCTGATATACCTTCATCAATATCACTAATAAATATACAAAACAACAGAGGACCCAACACCGAACCCTGTGGGACTCCACTAATAACATTAATCCACGAAGAGCACCACCCATTAATTACCACCCTCTGTCTTCTCTCACTTAACCATCCTTTTATCCATTGTAACAACTTACCCTTAATACCATTCTTCTCCAATTTGTACAATAGTCTTCCATGTGCAACAGTGCCAAAAGCTTTCCTGAAATACAAGTATATGATATCAAAATTATTTTTTGCATCCAGTGCCTCTGTAACCATATTATAGTATCCTATCAAATATGTCAGACAGGACTTTCCCTTAACAAACCCATGCTGTGTCTGAATTATTGCTGCAGTCTTGTCTAGATGATCCTGCAATACAACTTTAACCAGTGACTCCATTATTTTACCCGGAACAGAAGTTAAACTAACTGGTCTGTAATTACTCGTGTCACCCTTCGATCCTCCTTTGTGAATCGAGTCCAAGGATGCTCTCATAATTATGCCTAAGGGTTTGCTTAGTTGCTTTGCTGCCTCCTTTAATATAACTGGATAGATCCCATCCACCCCAGGTGCCTTTCTTAGGTTTAACTTCAACAATTTCTCCTCCACTTTGCTCTCAGTTATTACAAAATCATTAAGCACCCTGCTACAATTTGATAACCTTCTCCCATTTTCAAACCTTAATAACTCCTCGTGTGTGAATGTAGATGCAAAATACTCATTCAGTTTGTTTGCTATATGAGCAGGATCAACAACAGTCGAACCATCAATATCACGTGAACCAATCAGATTCATCCTCTTCCTTTTAGAGTTTATATAAGTAAAGGAATCCTTGCTGTTTTTCTTAGCTTCCTTTGCCAAAGATTTCTCGTAATCTGCCTTCGCCTGCCTAACCTCCTTTCTGACCTGATTACAGACTAGCTTATATCTGCCATAGGCTTCTGAGTCACTTGATAATTTATATGCATCTCATGCATTTTTCTTCTCTGTCACGAGTCTCATTAGTTCATTTGATAACCATTTAGGCCTAAACCTTGAATATTTCTTAATAGGTATGAAACTTTTAGTAGCTTCCACGATTAATTCCTTGAATACTTCCCACTTAGTATTTACTGTTGGTAACATCATCAGTTGATCCCACTGTACAGAATTTAAAAACTGTCTGAGACCACTGTACTCACCTTTACGGAAGCAAAAAACCCTTTCCTTTACCCCTGATGGTAATTATATCTAAGTAAATCCCACATCAGTACACTGTGATCACTGCCACCTAGTGGTTCCTTTATCTGCAAATTCTTAATACACGAATGATCACTGCTGATAACCAGATCAAGAGTATTACCCTCTCTGGTTGCCTCTCGAACATGCTGCTGCTGCAGAAAACAATCATCCAATAAATCCACAAAAGTTTTACTAGTGTGTGAGTGACCAACCCATAAGTTCCAGTCAATATCTGGGAAGTTAAAATCCCCCATTAAAATCTCACATTCTGATTTACCAGCCCACTCTATTTCTCTGTACAATTGTTCACTGTTCTCATTCGAGTCATTAGGCCTATAACACACTCCTACTCTTATTTTTGCTTTCGCAGTGCTTAATTCCTTAATTTATTCCATTCCTCTTATATGGAAGAATTAAATGTGCAAATTCGATCTTGGCACCAATCCCAAGCATACCAAGACTGCATTTAAACAATCTTGATCACATGGGATGAAATGGTTTTCCCCATCTGCATACAAAGTTCCCTGCTATCATATAAAGCAGTATATAAAAATTTACTTCACCTTACCTGAAAGTACAGAGTTTATGGCACTCTGTGTTCAATACACTCACCTCCAAACAACCTCAAAACTAAAAAAAAAAAAAACTTTAATAAAATACTTATAATAAAGTTGAGTGAAATTTTGTTGTAAAATCCTTATATGAAAATATACTAATTTCAAACTTTTCCCAGGCTGTGAAACTAAATTTGAATTACTCTTGACTGAAAATAAATTAATTCCTACTTCCAAAATCATAATACCAGGGCATCATTACCAGATTCTCTTCAATTCTCTAACCTTTTTTATGCAATTATTTGTTTTGATTTTAGTTTTAGCACTATGTTTGCACAGTCAGCATAATCCATACCTGTTATATGGATTATGACTGGGTACAAGTATGAAATCAGTCCTAGACCACACTTCCATTCACCATTTTCCCTGCATCCTATCCTATTTCCTTTTAGATTCTTAACCCAACCAGAGAAAGCTGTTTTCTAAAATCTGCCTTTGTCTTTATCAGCTTTCAAGGGCCTACGACTATTAATATTTGCTTTGAATATATCTGTTTATACAATCTGCGATCCTTATGTGCCCATACTACCTTCAGTTAACTTTGCATCTCTCATTATTATATATAATAACCAGTGCATAGTTCTTACTAAAAACTGATTGAATTTCTCTATACTACAATTTTTCTTTCTCATAGTTATATTAATGTATTAATAGTCTATTCACAAATGAAAACAAAACTAAAAGATTTTTAACATTTTAAATCAACAGAATTACCAGAGTATCCAACTTTAAAAGCCATTGTGATTAATAATGAACACCCTCTTATCTTGTTTGGATACTCTGAATCCATTTAAATCCAAACACATTTTTGTCTCTTGAACTATGAGTTACTTGAATTTTACTGTATTTATTTGCAAAACAAATTTATTAAAATTTTATATAGGAAAAGCCATTTTTTTCAACATATTCGTGATATGACTTCACAAAGGAATTGATTATACCTTTGTACATGATGTGTATTGTGGAATATGATCACATGCTCCACTTTCAGAGTGAAGAGCAATTTAATCTTTATTCAGTGTGTTTAAGTTATATTTTGTTTCAGAAAAAAAAAAAAAAAAAGGGCTGTTATTTTTTTTCCCTCAGGCTGCTTTGGACAGCCAATCTGACCCTAGAAAGTGCATTGAACTGTTGAGGTTAATTATGAGGGTGTCACTGGTCTCAGGAGAGATTCCATTGCATTGGAGAAGCCCCAACATATCACCAATACATAAAAGCAGTTCTAGGAGTAAAGTCAGTAACTGGAGACCAGTTGGTCTGCAGTTAAATCGGAAAAGAGCAATCCAGGGACATTTAGATAGAAATGGCATTCTGAAGGACACACAACATCATTTTGTTAAGAGAAAATCATGTTTAATTAACCTGTCCAACTATTTTTACAGAGTTACTCAAAGAGCTGGATGTTTAGAATTTAGCAAGGCATTTGACTCAGGCCTTCATGAGAGGTTACTGTATAAGCTGGAACATGTTGGGATTACTGGAAAGAATCGAAGATGGATTGTAGGGTGTCTGCAGGGCAGAAATAAGAGGATAGTGATTATCTCTACCCTATAATCAGAATTGGGATCCCCAAGGATTGATTCTTTGACCACTATTGTTTCCGATTTTCATAAACAACACTGAGAGAGTCGGATACAAGATTTTAAGTGCCAGGATGCAGAATTTTGTGCTCATGGAAATGGATAAGTTTTTTGGAAATTTTTACTGTCTTTTTGATTAATTTACATATTAAATTGTGTTTTACAAATATTTTAAAGTCTTAGTCACTTCCCATAAAAATTTAGCTAGTGATTCAGTAAGTTACAACTTATTATTTGTACAGCTATTGATTGGAGTTTTGGTGTGAATATTGTAGTATGTAATGAATAGTGCAGGGGAGAAGTAGGGTTTTAATTGTGATAAATAAGTAGCTCGAAGATTCTAATCACTTGTTGTCCATATATCTTTTTTGTGTTTAGCTAAGGAATTTTTACTTTTTAGCAAGGATATAACTAATTTAACATTGCAATCGCTACAGTTTAACATAAAACTAGATAGCATGATAAGTATCACTGCATTCAGGAATCTATTAGCTTAGCTTAATATTCTCAATTAATCAATTAAATTTAGCAATTTAATTAATTTTAATTTTTAATCAATTAAATTGTATTTAAATGGAAATCATGCCCCAGACTAGAGCAGCAAAGTAACAGGCACAAAGTAGCAGGAGTGCTGTGGCTTCGGGGAAAACAGGAGGGGGGAGATTCTTCAATGCATCACAACCTAAAAAAATGTGCAACTTGTGAAATGTTTGCAGACTTTCTGGAACAGGAGATGATCAAGCCAAGAAGGATATCTTGTATGTGTATGCAGGTGCAGAGAGTGTGTGAAGATTTTAATGGTGCCAACAGCATTCTGATGGGTGTTTACACGAGTTTGGTACATGCAGTTGAAGGAATTAAAATGGGGGCCCTATCAACCTTTCAGTTGCTCAACTCAATGCCAGAGCTCACTCTTGTGCATCAGACAACACATCCACAATTTTAAAGGCAGAATGCACTGATCCCACAGGAACTAGTTATTGTTGGTGACTATTGCCAGAGAAATGGGAAATACATTGTGCAAGAAGGATAGGTGGAACAGGACCAGGATATGTCTGCCAGGGGCAAAAGTAGATGCCATTGTAGAGCAGATATCATGTTTTAAGGGCCCAAACAATGATACTGTTGTACTTGTTGGCACTAATGATATTAAGAGTAGGAGATCTGAGTACTTACTTAACAAGCACTGTTTTAAAAAAGTTGAGTTAGTACTGATTTTGAAAGTGTCGGCAATTCTGTGCTTGCTAACAGGAGACACTGTTTTTACAAGGGATGAGATATGCTTGAATAGATGGGGTGCAAGATTTGCTGATGCTATCGAGGCAGTTATAGGTGGGTCAGAAAACTGCTAGCTTGGTGGGGGGATACACAAACTAATCGTATAATTAGAGTGCAGGCAGAGGTGAAAGTGATTTTAGCATTGCTACTATTGGTACATGCAGCAGCCTGAAAAGAAAGATGTGTGGGATTTCAGGCCCTCTGTGGATCATCATGGAACAAATGAATATATGGGTTGTGTCAGGGTAAGTAAGAGTAAGAACATGTGCATGTATACTTGCATGTATGCTAATGCTAGGAGCACTGTAAATAAATTTTATGAATCTGAAGTACTGATTAGGTTGTTGAATGCAGAAATTTTAGGAATAGCAGAAACATGGTGTCACTCAGACATAAGTGATGCTGAATTTGAATATCAGGAGTACAATGTATACAGGAAGGACAGACAGAACAAGAGAGGTGGAGGGGTTATGCTCTTAAAAAGAATATTAAATTTGGTCAGTTTGGTGTGATAACTGGGAAAATACTCATCATTATGATGTGATTATGATGAGTATAACAAACAGCTATACAGGAAAATAGAGTGGGCCAGCAAATCAGAATGTCTCATAATGGGGGAATTTTAACTTTCTAGATGCTGACAGGAATTTGTGGGTTGGTCACTTACACACTAGCAAGACTTTTGTGGATTTCTTGGATAACTGTTTTCTACAGCAGCATGTTAGAGAAGCAATACTCTTGATCTGGATTTCAGCAGTGATCCTTCATGCATTAAGAATTCAGCAACACTTAAGCCTTTACACCTTTGAACTTACTTGACTACTCTGCCACGCATGCAAGAGGGAGTAATCAAGCTTGCACTTGATTCCTTCCAATACAAATTTGGTAATTTTGAAGTGATCTCTACTGACTGCAAGAGCATCCACATCAAATGAAACTGCCAACAAATTCTCTGAATGTTTGAAAGTAGTGAATAAAACAAAGGATTTTATATGTTAATAAAAATTTCTGCAAAGTTTCTTATGAACTGTTTTAAACTTTGTTCTGTAATGACGAAAAATTTTCAGTCATGATAGTTTGTCCGATTAGCCATTCTTTGTCTCTTTCCAAGCTGAAGAAACAGAAGTTTGCTTTACAAAAAATAAAGCAGCTCCTGTTTTTTTTATCATTTTTACCAATTATCAGGTTTTACCAAAACACACCAGTTTAGAGTCACTAAGCCTGAAGCTTTTCCAGCACTGAAACTAAAATTTTAAGAGTTCACTGCTTCATTACAAATTACATTTTTAATTCAGCATACCCCTTCCCACCTCTTTGTTATATCACTGAATTTTTCTCATTTCAAAACTAGTTTCAGAAATGAGTCGCTGCATCAGCAAATCTAACTTTATTTTTTGGCATATTTTACTGTATTGAAATGTGAAATTATTTTTATAACCTGATCATGTTTATGGAGATAGCACTAGCTCTAATAAAATGATCAAAGTATGTAGAAATAAAACTAAGTAATGATGGATAAATCATACCATTGATATTCCTAAACTCCACACATCGGCCCTGATATCATAATCTGGCCTTGTTGGATCTGGTGGATCAATACGCTCCGGCTATAAATAAAGCATATTTGAAATAAATATTTGATACAATAGCATGAACATTTATTTACATAATCCCCTTTTACTCTCCTTCCCAATCAGATATACTTTCCACTTCCAAAAAATTAAGTTAAATATGTGGTGTTTTTTTTAAATAAAAAAAGTAACATTTTGTATACAAGCCACCCAGGTAACCCCACCCCCCCAAATTATGCACTTTTTCATATGTATACAAGGGCTGATTAAGTTGCTCTACCTCTAATATTAAAATAATTAGTTTCATGTTCCCTTGAACTATATATTATGTACCTGCATATCTCTTATGCACATATACGTGACTGCTGAATACGGTGCTGTTTCTTGTATTCTGTGTATCTTGTAAACTCCTCTGACCGTTTGGTCGTCCCAGAGTATAAACAGAAAATTTAAATTTATATATGAAATGAGAGGTCATTCATAATACTTTTATCATTGCAAGAGAGCAACTGACTAGACAAGTTCTACCTCTGTAAGAAATGGAGAAAACTGAATTAGAGCCACTATTAAATATTTTATGAAAACGAATGGACTGACTGATATTCATAAATACTTGGTAGACACTAAGTGACTGCTCCACCATATGATGTAATTAAAAGGCAGTACCATGGTTAAGTATGGTAGGAAATCTTGTGAAGATGAACTTGCCGCAGGGGCTCCAAAAACTACCACCACTCCAGAAAATGTCAACAAAGTCATGACATTGTCCTGCAGGTCTGTCATGTCACCCTTTAACACATTAGTCACATCAGTAGGTTGGCATATGGAAGTATGTGCCTCTGTGTGTGTGTGTGTGTGTGTGTGTGTGTGTGTGTGTGTGTGTGTGTGTGTGTGTGTGTGTGTGTGTGTGTGGTGAATGCTGCTTACTGTGATCGCTTCAGGACCCAGCTTAATTCATAAAAATAGCCGGAGAAACAAGAATGCAACTGTTCAGAAATTTTTCATTCATGCAGAGTGGAAGTGGACAGAAAGAAAATATTAAAATCAAGCAGTAGCAATATATAATACTTTAATTTGACTGTCCACTATTTCTTTAAGAAAGTCATCAATAAAAATGTTCTTGGAAATTCATACAAATCATTAAAAACAAATAAAGAAAATATTAAAATCAAGAATAACAAAAGGACTAATGCTTTACTGTAAAACAGATACTGCTATAGTATGTGTCTGATGAATGGTGGCACCTGGAATACCAGTTCAACTCTGCCATGTTTTGCTGTGGTGATAGAGGACATGCCTGTAGGTAGAAAAACAAAAGTAAACATGAAAGAAACCATTTTGGGTTAAATTAGGAATTCAATTTGAAGGAAATTTTGCTTAGAGTTAGATAACGTGAAATAGCTAACCACGCAACTGTTTGAAAGAAAAGGAATTATACAGAAAATTATACAACCTTAAACAAATAGTTATACAAACTGTTTGCAACAAAAGAAATTATGCAGAAAATTTTCAGAATTGTACAGATGCAAAATATAGAAAAATGTGCAGAATTATATACAAATAATTACACAAAAGAAATTCTTACATATTCAAAGAAAAAAAAAGAAGATAAAATAAAAAGGGAATTAACCATTAAAGTTAATAAAAGTAAAGTCCAGATTAATGTCCAATTAGTTCAAAACATGGACAGGTGTTCAACACAATAAATTTTACAAGATAATGACAAATTATGTTACTGTCCATGAGATTTCATAACATTCAAGTTGTGATTAGAATCAAATAAACATTGAAGGTGGTAAAGAGCATACTTTACCACAAAATCAAAAGAAAACAAAGGTGTTATTTAAATATAAACTTAATCACTATTTACAAAATATCAAATTTCACAGTAAAAAAATATGGAGCAAACAGTTGAGTTGAATGTTACAGTTTATATAATTTGTGTTACCAGGCTGATAGCAACAGGTAAGTTTTTGAATACATTCCTTAAAATTAAGAATTTAACAAATTTAGGGGAGAAAGCTTGGTGAAATTCTGAAAAAAATTTAAGAAAGTGAAGTATAGGCATTGATTGATAAATACAAAATAGGTTTATAATTCAGACAATAACTGTCATCTTTTAAGAAAGACAGCGTGAAAATTTCTGTAAGGACTGAAAGGAAGCAGGAGAGGAAAAGATTTCTGACCAGGAGTAACAGGACTAGCGACAGACAGTAACTGTGAACGAAATTCATTGTAAATGGGGCAAAAGAAAAGAATGTGGGCGGGTAGAATCCTTGACAGAACTACAAAGACAAAGTTCGGAGTTGGAAAGATGGAAATAGGCAAGTTTAAAATTTAAGGAACCGTGTCCTATTAAAAGAAAGCTAGAAAACATGCTGGGATAAAACCATTTACGAGTATTTTTATTAACAAATGCAGCTTCTGAAATAAATAATTTTTTAATTAAACTTTTTCGGGAATCAGACCAGCGAAGTTGCCAATGGTTGTGAAGGATTTTTAAAATTCGTTATTTTTCTTGTTTAGGACTGGAGGAAACATCAGTTTGAATTCCATTGAATCCTGCAAGGAGGCCTTTACGAATGAAGTAAGAAAGTCCACGTAAATTAAATATAAGTCTAAAGGTAGTGAACCAGATATAACTTGTAGGGAAGAGATAGACAGTTCTACATGCCTTAACAAGTACTAGGAGGATTGCATTGGATTGAACCAAGCTTGGACTGAACTATAAGCAATTTAGTGCATTGAACCGGGCTGCAGCAACATAAGTGGTAATTGGTAAATTACCACTTATGTTGGTAAAACAGCTTTGTATAGTGCATACAAAATCTTATGGTTCAGCCTCTAGGCCTGACAGAAAATGCAAAAAACAATTTGAAAGACAAATTTTCTCACTTTGTCAGTCAAATGATTCAGATGGAAAAGAAAGGTAAGGTGATTATCAAGCAGTAATCCAAGGAATTTCGTGGTAGTTACAAAAGGAAGAGATTTACGATTAATTTTTATTGAGGAGCATGAGTTTACAAAAGGTTGCCTTTAAAGATCCTCATACAAGTTTTACTGTGAGAAATAGTAAGTTTGTTAAGCAATGTATGTGTATGTGTGGTATGGTTGTTTATTGGCGCATTAGCTGCTATGGCTATAGTGCGCCTATTCGTAGGAATATTAGAAATTAATTAACAATGAAGCCAGTTTTCAATTTAATTTCAGTTCTGAAATCTATTCATAAAAGATTATACACTCCAATTTGTTTCAAAAAGCAGAAAAGTTCATTAACATTTGCCTCCTTTCCAATGATATGATGTAATGTCAACGGTTCTCGAAGATTAGCCAGATTTTGAAGTATTGAAGCTTGACGTTGTTGATAATGTGGACAGTCAATAAGAATATGTTTGACTGTTAGATGTTCTAAGCAGTGTGGACACTGGGGAGGATCATCACCCATTAGTAGATGGAGGTGAATCAGATGGGTGTGTTCTATTCTCATTGTTAAGCAATGACCAATCAGAAAGTTGTGCAAGAACAGAATAAGAGTTTTCTTCTAATGAATGGCAAGAATTTCCATAAAAGAGAACTAAATCATCCACGTATGCAACTGATGAATAATTTGGGAACACTTTTAGCAACCACTGGGTGAGAACAAAATTCCAAAACAAAGGTCCAAGGATAGACATCCATATAAGACTTTCCGAGAAACTGTGTGAAAATTTGATGTAACCTTAACAGATCTATCTGCAAAATAATTCCTAATAAGATTGTATAGGTTAGCAGGGCAGGTCAGCGTTCTAGACGTTTGAGGGCGCTCTCCCAACAAAGAGTCAAAGGCCCTCGAAGTCAATAAAAATTGCTAGTTCATATTTAAAAGACAATTCATTAATGAAATTCAGAAGAGTAACAAGGGCATATTCAGCAACAACTACAGAAGGAAAACCATATTGATTACTAGAATAGCTGTCTGTGTTTTGAAGCTAAGCCAGGATTCTATATGAGATCAAATGTTCTAAGACCTTGCCAAAATTAGATAAAGTGATAGGTCTGTAAGACCAGGGAAGATTAGGAGAGTTGTCAGGTTTCAACAGAATTCTTAAGTGGCAGATTTACATGAATTTGGGAAAACAGACCATTGTAGACATTTATTATATAAATTTAGAAGAACATTTGGACAGCAGGAGTGAAGTTTTATCAAAAACTTCCCTATGATAAGATCTTCGCCAGGACACCGATTAGGTTTAACCTTGGCAATGGCAGAAGATAATTCAACAGGGGGGTAACAGGAACAGCAACTGAGAAGTAAAGTAATTAAGATTAAGTGATCAAATATCTTTATGACAGGGCAAATCTAAAAGGTGATCATCAGGTAAGAAGAGAGAATCCAGAATTGAATTTACAGTATCTGTCCAAAAAAAAAAAAGATTCAGTGTTATTACTTATAACAGTGTTATAGATAATAGGTGAATGTAGCTTGTTTCTAGCAATTTTGTAAACAATGTTCCACGGAGTTTAATCACCAACATGATGAACAAATTTCTTCCAGGTGTCAAATTTGGATTTAGCAATGAAACAAAACATACTGATGTTTTTTTTCTTAAGATAAATTATGCAGAAATAATTGACATCATCAGGTGGCCAAGAACATCTTATGCCATTGATAATTTTTTCTAATGGATTTCCTATTAGTAGAGTGAGTAGCAGCTTTGAGGAGTATTATAAACAAGAGTAGCACAGTCATCTGGAGGCAATTTTCAGAAACTTCAGAAATCAAAGTATTAGAGAATGTTTGCCAATTGGCATTTCGCAAGGAAAAACAAGAGGTGGAGGTATACCAGGAAGAAATGGAAGGAACAGGCTGAATCTGAAAGAAAATTGCATAATGATCAGAAGAGGTCCAATCAACAAACTATCCAAGAACAGATTTTTCTATATTCTCTATTATGTAGCACACAGCAAAATGGAAAGTAAAATAAAATGATGAGTTGTAGTTAAACTAGGTTTAATTTTAAATACATACGATAAACAGTAAAAACAAAATATGTTAGATACATACAGTAACCAGTAACACAAAAAGCTTTCGGCTTTATGCTGCCCTTCATCAGTTAACCATTGGATTGAAAGTTTTGGGAATGTAGAACTTAAGAGCGTGCAATGGCATTCACACACAATGAACTGTGTGATGCAACAACTAACTGTTGGAAGTTGAAGTCTGTGGTTGCGACGTAGTAGTAGTAGTAGTAGTGGCACATGATGCAAGAAAGCAAGTGTAGGAGCTTATGCAGCATCAGCCAAAAAAAAAAAAAAAAAAAAACACACCATTCCCTCCAAATGCCTGTCCAGTTCCTCCTTAAATTTATTTAACCTATCAACTTCCACAACGACAGATGGAAGTTTGTTCCAGCAATTAACCACCCACTGGCTAAAGGCAAATTTCCGCACATCTATTCTACATCTATCCTTTCTTAATTTGAACTTATGTCCCCGTAGGTTCGTAATCTGAACAAGTGGAAGGATCCCATCAGAATTCAGCGTGCTCAACCCATTCAAGGCCTTATAGACCTCAATCAGATCACCGCGCAGGTGCCTAGTCTCTAGCCACTGCAATTTGCAGAACTTAAGCCTCTCTTCGTAAGAGAATCCCTTCATTCCCCTCACCAATCGCGTTGCTCTTCTCTGTACACGCTCAAGCAAATCTACATCCTTCCTAAAATGAGGCCTCCAGACCTGTACGCAGTACTCAAGGTGTGGCCTGACCATTGCCTTATACAGAGGGACAATCACCTCCTTTTCCCTGCTAGCAAAATTCCTATATATCATTGACAAAACCCCATGACCTGCCCTAGCAGCCTGTCTGCATTGCTCAGAAAACTTCATATCTGACTGCACAATTACTCCCAGGTCTTTTTCATTTTCTACCACCTTAAGTGTGGTACCACACAGTTGGTACCACATTGTTCTCATACGTGTGAGAACAATGTTCTCACACGTATGAGAACATTGCCACCATTTGTCAGTCATGAGAATAATGAATCCAGAGCACATAGGCCTTTTTACCTAAGAACAGATTTTGTTTAAAATAGAGGAAGTACAGAACATTAAATCAATATTGGACTGACCAACAGAAGAAAAAGTAAAAAGGTAGATCAAGTTTGTTAAGAATATTAAGTCGATGCTGCAGGATAAAATCTTCAGAACAACCATGAGTGTTGGATGAAGAAAAGAACCAAATCATGGACTTGGCATTAAAATCGCCAGCTAAATAAAATTTACAGGGCACAAGATTCTGAAAGTATGGTCAAGAAAAGAAAGAATCCTATCCAATTCATCTTGAGGATTGATTGATTTGGTAGTTGTTGGCGCATCGGCTTCTGTGGCCATATTGCACCTCCCAAGGTTTTTGCAGTACTTTGATCCAAGCCCGAGGTGGGAATCGAACCCGCGACCTTTGGGTTGCCGGGCAGGTACTTTACCCACTCGGCTAGCCCGGTCGGCTTCATCTTGAGGAGGGCAATAAACTGAAAAGAAATAGATACTTCCAAAGGGACCAGATATATATGCACAAGTTACAAAGTGGGAACTGTTTAGCCAATCAAAGTAACCTTCAAAATATCATTCAAAATCACAATAGCAGAATGAGTTGATGAGAAGCACAGACTGGTAGGAGAAGAGATACAGTACATTTTTCATTCAGTAATGACACTGACAAGCATATGAACTGTATAAAGCAAAATAGCTACACAATGGTGTTGGAGTTCAAGAACAAATCAGGATGGTATGTAATCACTTTCAATGCACATGTGTAAGATGCAATAAAACAAAAAAGCAACAACAAACTAAAGTGCTACTTAAAATAAATGTCATTTCTTTCTGTGTATTAGCATGTCTAATGTCAATCAAAAAAAAGCAGAAGCAATACTCCCGTACAGACAAGCTAGAGAGGTTTACAATAAATAAAAACCTAATAAAAATACACAAAATAAGCAAATGAAGCTTTTTATTCCTGTTAAAAAGAATAAAATAAAATAATAAAGTAAAAAAATTTCACTGAAACTGGAGATAACAGCTAAAGTTAGAAGTTTTATGTCAGTCAGTCTAAAATATTAATTTTTTTTTTTACACTGTCACAAAGCCAAACATCAAGGTTAAGATTAAAATGTGGCTAGCTTGATCGAGATGTTGACATATGAATAATCAAATCTTCATGTTCTGGAAGTTTTAAACTGGAGAGATGAACTGCTTCTGTTAACCTTGGGTGGAATTCACCACTGAAGAAAGTCCCAGACGTTGTGGAAGTCACTTTGGCTAGTGATCACAGATACAAAACACCAAACAACTTTGTACTGACAGTGACCAGTACAGGCATTATTTCAATTTGTTGGTGACATGAGATGACATAACATAACAGGAAGTCCAAGCTTGGCACTGAATTACGTAATGAGAAAATATCCGGCTGACATAATATACTGAAGTGGATTTCAAGACAAAGGGCGAGATTAGTGATGCAATAGAAATGAGGGCAGAATACAGATGATAATGTATTTCCAGTACTCAGTTATGAATGACAATAGGGTTGAACTCCATAAACCAAAAGGCTGCTAGAATGGCAAAGCAAAACTTGGCAGGCTTCCAATCTTGACAGTATTCCTAGTACATTGCTCAACAAAATTAACAGAACATGTAGACAATGTGGTGTAACTCATACACCTTGTGATGGAGCGGAACAAAATTTGGTATGGTGGTGTACCATAAAAATAGGATATGAGGAGACAACAAGAAACTTTGGACAGGTACAAGGCACATTTATAGGGGTTGTATAAGAATTACTAAAATGATCACATTACAGAAATTGATGCAAGATGCTTGAAAATATGGTCACATGGCATTAGTACAGCATATGATCCCCCTCCAACAGCTAAACATACCAAGGGTGATGAACCATGTTTTAAATAAGGGTGTGTATAAGATTCTGTGGCAACAAATCCCATTCTTTCACCAGCGCAGACCTTGGGTGGAAGGCTCACCAAGTAACTAAGGAGTTGGCTGTCAGTGTGCAATGCAATTCCCAAGGGCATCCCACATGTTCGATCAGATTTAAGTCTGTTTATCATGCTGGCCACAGCATGTCATTGGATACCTTCAGTTTCAAGATATCCGCACTTGAGTGCGGATATCTTGAAACTGAAACTATATTGCTTCCTTGAAACTATATTGCTTCCTTGCAGTGGCACTATCGTGCAAAAAGAAACTCTCGGCCAACTGCACCCCTAAAAAGTTGCACATAGGGTTTGAGGATCTGTTCTCTGTATAGTTACTGTACCTCTATCAAAAATATTTACGATGAGTGCTGCCATTGATCATTATTCTGCCCGACATGAGCACACTGCCTCCACCATAAGTGTCCCTTTCTCTGATGTTGGAGGGATGGTACCACATTCCTTATTGTCTCCAGATGAAACAATGTCTAGAATCTGTTTGTAGGCTAAAATGGACTCAAAGAACAGAACTGTATTATCCCATTTGTCAGGGCTTCCAGTCATATGCTCGTGGTACAAGTTTCGACGAGCTCTGTGGTGTTTTGGAGTTAATGGGACACAAACCACTGGCTTCCTTGCATAGTCCACTTGAATCTTCGTAACACACCCAGTTGAAATGTTTTCACTGGCCATAGCAACCGCAAGAGACAGTTGATGACAGGACATCACAGGGTTCCGTCTTGCTGTTAGAGCCAATAGCAGTCTGTTCTGGCTGACGTAGCCGTCAGGTGATATTGGCCAGCTCTTCTTGTAATGGTTCCTGTCTCCTGAAACTGCTTTCAAAGTGCTGAGATGACACTGCACGACACGTTAAGCCAATGATCCACCTCAGCCTGCGATTGCCCGGCTTCAAGTTGTCTAGTGGCCTGCCATCTCAAAGAATCATCTAAATGACAATGACTTGCCATCCTGAGTACTGTAAATGTGGTGATCCCACTGAGCAAGCCAAAAAAACAGGAATGAAGTGACAGGGTCACAACCCATGTTTTTGTAGGTGTAGCTCTGTAAGGTGGTAGATCAATTTCTATTGGATACTCTGAATTTACATGCATTTGATCCCCTATTTTTATAAAAGGATGCCTATTTATATCAAACATTTGCCTTCGGTGACATGATCCACAATAAAATATTCATGAAAAACATTTTGTTCTTTTAATTTTGTCGAGCAGTGTAAGTGTGGAAGTGGCTTCCATATGTCAAGAATTAGAAGCTGGCCAGGCAAGTGAGTGGCTACCAGTGAGAATTGAATTACTAATATTAAAGTCACTGACATGCACACATTAACCACATGTATGAAGTGTATTTTTAGGAATATTTATCAAAATGTGCTATGCATTGCAAGTTAAAGTGAATCTGTAGTTGGTTTGCTATTAGACTTTTCAATGGTATTTTTTTTGGAACAATGCAAACTATATAGCATGTTTTCAATAAAATATTTCAAAACTGCACAGATAATTATAGAACTACATGTTTGGGTAGAACTGTATATTACAAAAACCACCTACTTAATGCAGTTTTTGAAGTTGCTCTTATCATGTGATCAACTCCACACATCTACAATTTAGCACACACCTGCCCACATTCAGGTATTAGTCAACTTTTACCACAGTTGACTACTGCATACACTAATTTTGTTGCTTATTTAATTTATTCTTAATCTGTATTGAGCTTAACCGCCCAAGACACCTTGAACCACACTTTATGGCGGGAAAAAATTCCTAACAAGAAATAACTTGTAGGCTGAGGAAACCCATTGTAAATGGAAACACTCCTCTTGAAGAAGAAGAAGAATCTGTACTGAGTTCTATAAGCACTCTGACAGTGCAGCCTAAGTATTCCATCTGTTGAAAGTAGACCCAATACTTTATTTTTAACAAAATCAGTGAAATTCTCTGGGCAGTGCCAGGACAGCTCATGGGGTTTTGCCAATGACATACAGAAACTTTGCTAGCAGGGATAAGGAGGTGATTATCCCTTTGTATAAGGCCATGGTTAGGCCACATGTTGAGTACTGTATATAGGTCTGGAAGCCTCACTTTAGGAAGGATGTAGATCTGCCGGAAGGGCAACCAGATTGGTGAAGGGAACAAAAGGATGCCTTTACCTAGAGAGGCTTCAGTTCTGCAAATTGTAGCATCTTGAGACCAGGCACCTGGGGGAAATCTGACAGGTGTTTAAAGCCTTGAATGGATAGTAAGCTGAATGTTAATGGTATTCTTCCACTTGCTGAGATCACACATAAGGGGGCATAACTTCAAGCTGAGGAAGGAGGTTGCAGGATAGATGTGAATTAGTTTGCTTTCAGCCAGTGGGTGGTTGATTGTTGGAACAGGCTTTCATCTGCTGTTGTGGAAGTGGATGGGTTCAATAAATTTGAGGGAGAGCTAGACAAAACTTTCTTTATTCAAAATTTTAATTGCTTATTTACTACTGTGTAAAACTACACATCCTTTTTCTAAACTATCTGTGCCAGCAAAATCACTAATATAATTTAAAGTATACACCTTCAAAAGTAACAGCGGTCACTATATCTCTGGAATAAGCATCTTACATTATCATAGTGATAATGTAATACCCAGGAGCCTATGATAATGCAATCCTCAACCCATGATTATAATTTGATATAAGGAAAGATCTGGATCATTATCAATAATGTTTCAGTTAGAGAATTTGGAACAAACAAATAAAGCATGACATCAGTTAATACTACACAAAGGCAGCACGAAATCTTTCAGGAAAAGTGGTCTAAATTTTAGGAACACTGTCTATTAGCAATGTGCATAGAGTCTTTCTGATGACCTTGAAAATTATGGATAAAGAGGCATGGTCTAGGTTTTTAAAAATCAAATTTAGATTTTTAGAATATCTTCTAAATATTCAAATGTTTCACATTTCTCAGGTATGCATTAACAAAATGCATTCAATCCATTCTTAATGAACACTGAAAATTGCACAGATTTTGAAGTAATGATGTTACCAGAAAGAAGAAAAAAAATATATAATAAAAAATTTAACTGTAATTTTCCAAGTGAAATTCAACAAACGTTTAGCTTGCCCCTCCATTATCAGTGCCATAGTCAAAAACGAAAAGAGAACATGTCAATCCAAATTTCTGCACGCTCATAGTACTTCCTGCTTAGTTATATATTTTTTAGAACTTTGTAGAGCAATTTACTGAAGTGCTTTATATAAGCAAGTGATTTTTGTCAATTTAGTAATAGATAATATATCAAGCTTATTCTAAAACTGCAATATTCAATAATATAAAGAAGCAATTCAGTTACTTACTGCCATATATGCAGCACATCCAGCAGACCTTGTTTTGGCTTTGGAATCCACTAGTCTACCACTAATGCCAAAGTCACATAATTTTACAGTGCCTTTCTCATCCAGCAAAATATTGGATGGTTTCACATCTCGGTGAATGACACCATGTTTTTCCTTTAAATAATGAAGTGCTTTAACAATCTGTAAGAAAATAATCACAATAACTAATAAAAACAAAAAGCCCATACACAAGCATGCACATGTAACTAAAATAAAAAATATATATACACATACTATAGCTATTTTTGTGAGCCTAGCATAAATGCTTGCATTACATAAAATGCTGTTCCTCTTTTTTTTTTCTTTCTTCTATTGTACTTGCATACTACATTGTACCCCCACTTTACGATATTAATCCATTCCAGAGACACCAACGTATCATGAAAATATCGTAATGTGAATCTGATAACACATTGTTTTTTGTTAAAATTTTTGCTATATAACTAAGCTATTATCTCTCTAAAAGGTGATTTTTATAATGGAAATTGTAAAACTAATATGTTGATTAAAGCACAAAGCAAAAATCACTCCAACTAAAGGATGCATAAACACAGCTAACACGTTTACAAACTCTGCTATTTGGATGACAGGAAGAACCACGTGGTTTGGTTGGAGACAATCATAAGCCCGTTGTAAAGTGAAATAAGTTAGCGGCAGTTAACATAAGCACTGGTTTGTAGAATCAGCTGCATTATAGAATCAAATTTCAAAAAACCAATTCAAATCATTAAAATGCACTACACTTTCATCATTATCATACGTTCGGTTATTAGAATCGATTTTGAATGCCTTTGTGATATTTTTCTAAAGTGCATTTCTAGAGGTCACTACCATAAAACAATAAAAACAATTTGCAGTTTCCAGTTTATTGGGCTTTTCTGTTAGTGCAATCTATTATAAACCGATAGTAAACTATCTTATTACATTTGCTATTACATCGATAGCTGGAATTCTGTGGGTTTTTACATTATTATGGTGAAATGTGCCCCTTCCATGAAATCTCCAATCATATAAAAAACAAAATAAATTTTCAGAATCTTCTCTTCGTCCTTATTTTTTAAGCATTGTAAACTTGTTACTCCATATCTCACTTGCGCTACACATTAGTTGCAATTTGTGCGTACCATGTTCTTTGTTATTGATTGCTTATCTTTTTTACTGTTTTAAATTATACAACCCAAAAAAAAAAAAAATAATAATAAAAATTTCAGTGAACAGAAATATCAATTAGTATGTACATATTACAGTATGTATTAATTAAGCTATGTTATGTAAGCGTAACTTTATTTTTATTTTGCTAACTGTGGAAAATATTCTTCCGATTTTCTCATATCATTTAATTTTGTTAATTGGTAAGGCAATAATGTATAAATTTGTGCTTAATATATCTTTACTTTTATAGCCTGTGGATAATGGGGATACCTGCTGGCTGCAGTCTATTGCTCGAACTGCAGCATCAAAACCAGTTTCAATCTCTTGTCGGAGCAAAGCATGGTGGACCCAACAGCTCAGCCTTGAATTTCAGAATAAACAAAGGCTACATGCAAAATTGAAAGCAACATCAGACCCACTAGACAGGACTGCATACTCAAGAGCCCGTACCCAGTTCTACAGAAGCAAATCTAAAGCCATGAAAGCCTACATCGACAAAACAATCAAGATCAGGAAGGCACCGTTTAAGGCAAGGCATGACGAATTCCTTCAACAACTTAATCCAATCGAATGGCTAGACTACATCACAAGATTTAAGCCGAAGTCAGCATCAGACCTTAAGAGCATTCAACAACAGTTGTCAGCGAGATGTCCTCACTTCCATCAACATTACAAAAAGAGCTTATCCAGGCCATCAATGATATCCCACCAATGTCTTGCACCAGATGATGGGGTCCCACAATTCATCTTTAAGAGCGTTAGTGTTTTCATCATTGATGTACTCCTAGGAATCCTTAATGGAATCCTCAATGGAATCCTCACATTGTAGTTTCCCAACAGCCTGAAATCAATATATTGTCTGACCAATCCCCAAAACACAAGGAGTGACCTCAGTTTCACAATTCAGGCCAATAATAAAAGCTTCATGTCTCCTAAAAGCCATTGAGAAGTGCCTTCTTCCCATTCTAACCAACCAGGTTCTGCCATGTGAATTACCATTTATTCACTATGCCTTGAAATGCAGGTCCACCATTACCAACCACCAACACCATTATGGGGGCTCTACAAGATAGGGCCGAGATGGCAATTGTTTATCTGGATATCCAGTCTGTATTCGACAACACAGACATCCAGCCTCTCCTGCAACTTTGTGAGGAGGGATACCAGATCAAAGGCAATATGGTGGAATTCTTGAAGTCGCTACTTACAACAAGGGTCTTTCATCTGACTGTGAATAAAAAATCATTCACAAGGAAAGTTTGTGTAGGTGTTCCCCAGGTCGGAGTTCTTTCAGGGCTCCTCTTTACGGCTGCCATCGACCCATTCCTGTGCCAGCAAACAGAATTTATCAGTTATGCAGACGACTTGAAGCTCCTCTATCGGATCCATGGGGCCGCCCAACCTGATTCTGCTTCCGAAACCATCATTATTGTTGTTGTTGTTGTTGTTGTTGTTTGGTTTTTAGGAGCATTAGCAACTAAGGCCATATTGCTCCGGGGATATGCGGTGGTTATTCCCTGACCTTTCCGCATCCTCCGTATTTGGTGGTCACGGGCTCGAACCCCGGTCTAATCAAGAAGCGTGTGCTACGCACTGCTGCTCCTCCCACCTGGCTACAGAGGCATCCTGAAACCATCATTAAAAGCCTTAAGAATCTGATTACATACTTATCAGTTCTCTCTTAAGATAAATCCAAACAAATCCACACAAATGGTGTTTTCACTTAAATCAAACCCAACTCAACTAAACCTGGAAATCCACGGAACCGCCACCACCCGAGTACCCAAACACAGAGATCTTGGCATTATCTTCGACCCTAAACTCAGTTTCAATGTTGTAGACATTCACAAGGTCTGCAGATCCAGATGGCTTGCCAAACAACACCTCCTTCATGTCACAGAGCCCAAGTACTTGAGGTTGTCACAGACATTCTCTCAGATATGCCAGACAAGCTGTACTTGCTACCTGGGAGTCTAAAACGCTGATGGAACTGATATTCGGGGTGACACTCAAGTCAAGTGGACCCAATTTCGGCGAAGTACGGACGGTCTGTGACAGCCAAATCCTCTGCTTGCACCTTCACGATGGTGGGACTGTTAGTAATCCTGGGTATAACCCCCATGCACAAGTACATGGTGGGTAACCACCCAGGTGTGAACCAATGTAAGCAGGGGTCGAGGTGTGGCGCCCACACCACATGGAGGAACGCCGCCCCTCTATGTTACCAGGCAGTACTAGGTGGAAGATGACTCTCATCAACCGGTGAAATACCACCACTTTGCTTATTGGAGGCTTGAAGTGGTGGAACCCATGTTTAGTCTCTAGAGCTAAGTTCCGGTCAACCCTTCCCTATCTCTTCCATCATGCAGTATGATTGATGACTATTGAGGTTATGACGAACGTCGTGGCGAGATCCAATATTCCTTACATTTCGAGGGTACAGCTCTAAAACGGTTTTCGCAGGCTGGCCGCTAGTTAGTACACCGGACCGGACCTATTGGTAACTCTCTAGGAGGCTTCCGGATCAGCTAGTGTATAATCTTGCTACCTCTGCTCTGCCAGATAGTGACTGGAGGGAGTCTGAGTAGTGTGTATGCGGGGAGCATTGTCGAGGCCACGTTATGTCAAGGATCTGGGTATATTCTTACCACATGTACGCCATATCCAAAAATTTCATTACTTCATACAGCATGTCCCACCTACTTTTTCTTACTATTGAATACACCATGAATTGTCAAACTAATAGAGCAAGCTTATCTGCTAAAAAGATCTAAACCTCCCAAGGACTTCCTAATTAATTTCACAAATATACGTGGTCTCAATTCTAATCTCAACGATGTCCATTTCCACTTGCAGTCTGCCAAACCTCATGTACTTTTTCTGACAGAATCTCAGTTATCGGTTGATTCAACTACTGCTCATCTGAGATGCCCAAATTATTCGCTGTATGATTCCTTTCGCCTCAAAGGTGGTACTTGTGCATATGTCCGTTCTGATATTCCCTGTCAGAGACTTGGCAATTTGGAATCTCCTCTCTTTGATCTTCTCTGGCTTAAAATCTCTCTACCTCATTGTGTCAAATTCATCTGTTGTCTCTACCGTTCTCCCAACTCGACTAATCACTTCGAGCTCTTTGACTTCCTCTTGTTGCAACTTGACTTTCTCCAGTCCAACTCTCCTAACAGTGAGGTAATTTTCCTTGGTGATTTTAATGTTCACAACCCCAGCTGGCTTCCGTTTTCTAGTCACACCGACCCAGCTGGTTGAGATGCTGAGGCTTTTGCAATTACTAATGACCTTGCACAGATTGTTCATTTACCTACAAGAATACCAGACAATCCTAATCATACAGCCAATACACTTGATCTTTTTCTCACAAACAACCCTTCTAAGTACATGGTCGAAGTGAGAGCTCCTTTAGGCACTTCAGATCACAACTTGGTGATTGTCTCTTCTCCAATGGAACCTTTATCTCAAGGCTATTCCCAACCTCGTGTTGTTTGGCATTACAAGAATGCAAAATGGGATGACCTGCGAGACTTCTTTTCTTCTTTTCCTTGGTCGGATTACTGTTTCAAAAGTTCTGATGTCAACGTTTGCTCAGATCGTGTCAGTGAAATTATTCTTGCAGGAATGGAATCCTTTATCGCACACTCCACTTTAAAATCTCGTCCTTTATCTAAACCTTGGTTTTCCAATAAATGTGCTAAGGCTGTCCAAGAGAAGAATGTTGCATATCGTAATTGGCTTGTTTCTAATTCTTCAGTTTCATTTTATCCCTACGCCAAAGCTCGCAACAATTGTAAAGCAGTTATTAATCAGTCCAAACTAGAGTTTGAACAGGCTAAGAGTAGAAAACTTGCTTCTTGCCCTAATGGTAGCCGGGCATTCTGGTCTCTTGCCAAAGCTATTGGCCGCAACTTTTGCCCATCTCTGCTCCCACCTCTGTCCAAACCAGATGGTTCTGTTGTCACTTCAGCCAAGGATAAAGCTGACCTGCTAGCATCCCATTTTTCTTCCAGCTCATGTATTAATGATCTTGGTAAAACACCTCCCACCATTCCCAACACACTCCATCCAATGCCTCCTGTGGTCTTCCGTCAAAAGGATATCAGAAGGATTTTGATGAATCTCGATGCTAAGAAAGCTCCAGGTCCTGATGGTATTTCTCCACTTGTTCTCAAAACCTGTGCTCCTGAACTTACTCCTATTATTTGCCGTCTTTTTTCACTTTCTTATTCCAAAGGTGTTTTTCCTTCTGCTTGGAAATTTGCTCATATCCAGCCAGTTCCTAAAAAGGGTGACAAATCCCTCCCATCCAATTATCGTCCCATTGCAATTACTTCTACTCTTTCTAAAGTAATGGAGAAATCAATTAACCGGCAACTCTTAAACTAACTAGAAACCTTCCGTCTGATCAACGATCACCAGTATGGATTCCGTCAGTGTCGATCCACTGGTGATATTCTGGCTTATGTTACCCATTTATGGACTAATTCAATGGAAAGGTTCGGTGAAACACAAGTAGTTGCTCTTGACATCTCAAAGGCTTTTGATCGTGTTTGGCATAAAGGTCTTCTAAACATGCTTCCATCTTATGGTTTGCCAACTGTTTTTAGTAATTGGTTATCCAGTTTTCTCTCTGATCCTCACTGAGGGTGATGGTTGATGGCTCTCTGTCTTCTAACTTCTCCACTAATGCCGGTGGCCCCCAAGGTTCAGTTCTTTCCCCCACTCTTTTCCTCTTGTATATCAATGACCTTCTTCCATTGACTGGAAATCCTATCCATAGTTTTGCCGATGATAGCACATTGCATTCAACTTTCCATTTTGAGAAACCTTGTCCTGCTCAATCAGCTTCAACTTCTCGAAAATCTGCTACCAATTCCTTAAATGCCGATCTTCAGGTAATTCTCCAGTGGGGCAAAGACAACTTAGTTGATTTCAACCCTTCTAAAACTCAGTCTTGTCTTATATCTCGCAAAAAGGATTCTTCTGCTCCTATGCTTATCTTTAGTGACACTCCAATTTCTAGGCAAAAGGATATATCTCTTTTGGGGATTACCCTGACTTCTAATCTCTCTTGGCACAAGCACATTACAAATATTGCTTCCTCTGCATCTAAAAAACTTGGTTTTCTCTTTCGCTCTCGGCGTTACTTTTCTTCCAAACAGCTGCTCGCTCTGTATAAATCGCAAATCCGCCCTGCCATCGAATATTGTTCCCACATCTGGGGTGGTGCCCCCAAAACCTCTCTCAGGCTTCTTGATTCCATTCAGAAGAGGGCAGTTAGGTTAATTAATGATTCATGTCTAACAGAGTCTCTCCACTCGCTGTCTCATAGACGCACTGTTTCTGCTGCATGCCTCTTCTACAGATACTTCCATGGGCACTGTTCTTCTGAATTGGCTTCTATAATTCCCGCTCTCTCTTTCAAAACAGTCCGAACACGTGCGCCACCAGCCAACATCCATTTACTGTCCATCTTCAAACCCACAGAACCAACTTTTCATCTTCCTCATTTATTCATTCAACTGCCGTTTTCTGGAACAACCTTCCTTCATACGTATTTCCTGAAAATTACAATCTACAGAAGTTCAAGTCCAATGTCAACAAATATCTTCTTTCGTCTTCTCAATCTCCAACCCAAGCACGGTACTAAGTACTATAGGTTCTAATACCTCTCGTGTTTGGGTTTCACATAAAAAAAAAAAAAAATTAAAAAAGTACACGCTCCAATACATATACTGGTTTCTGCAGCCAGTCATCACCTACGTATCGGCAATGAAAGCCACATTAAAAACCGTGTCACGGAATGGCTCTTTACCCTCCGCTTACTTGTCACAATTAAAATGATAGCGGGTGAAATCAATACGCCAAGTTTTTGGCAGATGTGCAACTGGAGGATCCTCCTGAAACTCTTAAGAGTCCTCCCCTCAATGCAGTTGAACCAGTCTGTGGCATAGAGGCTCAGAATAGGTGACAGATTCATGCCCATGGAGATGACACACAACATAGAGAAGATAGATGTGGACTACAAAAAGTTCATAGAAGACAAATCCTGCAGAAGACGCATCATGAGGGAACAGATTGTTTTTTCATCAGAGTGTGTAGCATGGTAGTAAAAAAAAAAAAAAAAAAACGTTCTTTCATTTCCCATGTTAATATATAATTTTTTCTGTATTGGTTAATTTTATGTTAAACCCCTAGCATTGTTGCTGTTATGGGTATTATTGCATCAGGCATCCATGTAACTATTCACTGCCTGCAATAAAGATATTATATAATATTCCTCCTATTTTCGTTTATTAGAATTCACTGTTTAATAGAATTAAAATTCAATTTGCAAATGTGATCAAAATGACTGGTGCTTACTACACATTGTATAGTAAAAGGTATTTCATTATGGCGACTCCACTGTAAAGCTATTTGATCGTACGGTGAACCAATCGTAAAGTGTGTCCACTGTACAGTAAAATCTTTTTACAATAAACTCTTAACAAATATTTCAGTATAACAGAGATAATTTTAGGTTATGGCTAAGCACTTTGAAATTCTCGTTTAGACAAAGTAAGTCTTGCAAAAAATTTAGCACATCAAACTATTTTCAAAATCAAATGATGTGCAAAATGTTTGTTCACAAAGAAAAAATTGCTTGGAAAAATCATGGAACATTAGTGCAAGAACAAACTGGTTCGGTTACGTCAACAATATCTGAACTTCAACAACTACAACAATCTTGTCCTTCTGAATGGTACACTGGGTGTGCCTCTTGCCACTTAGTATTTAGAGAGGTTTGGTAACAAATCTATTCAAAGAATGAATAATTTCTTAAAGACTTCTTCAACTGAGGCTAAGATAATTAGCCTATCTCAGGCAGAGGGTGAAGGGATTAAAAAAAGTACTGCTCATATCCTGGATGGCCACATTAGTCTAAGGAGTTTATAACTAATCATTTTGATAAGAACAAAATCGTTACCATAGTTAGCAGTCATTTGAACCTTAACCTCATAAGCTCAAACGTGTGTGTGTTCATGCTACTGAACTCCTACACTGTCAACCTGACTGTTTTATTCCCAATGAGTTATTCTGCGGTTTTTTCAGTCTGCACAACGTGCATTTTGATCGATGAACACACACATGCATGCGCCCAAATGATAAAGCATGATAAAGACCACTGGAATTAGCATACCATAACCATGATCACTGGAACTAGCATACCATAACCATGATCACTGGAACCAGCATGCCTGACACATTATAACAAAAGTAGACAGTGTAGCAAAAATCCAAAACAACCAACTACTTTGTAACAAGATGGTTAACAAAGTAAAAAAAAAAAGGCTTAATTTTTGCACAAAGAAATAATATAGATTTCCAGAATCTGCCTTTAAGCAATAGATTGTGGGGGAAAAAAAAGAAAAGAAAAGAAAAGGAGATATGATTCTACCTTGCATGCATACATCAGAAATCAACATCCTTTCAGGATAGTGCAAGAGATTCACTTTATAATTTCAGAAAATCAGTGGTGGCACTACAGAAAATGAAGCACCATACCAGAGTGAACAAGATACCGCTAATGGTAGTGATAACTTTTAGCATTCGCAGAAGCATATGATGCAAGAAAGCAAGCTTATACAGCATCAGCCAAAAAAAAAAAATGCTCCCATTTCACCCCTCCATTCAATCCAGCTCAGCCTTAAATTTATTTAGGCTATCAACTTCCACAACAAAGGAAGGAAGTCGGTTCCACCAGCCAACTACCCACTGGCTAAAGGCAAACTTCCGCACATCTATCCTATATTTTTATAATAAATTTTGGATGGATAGCATTCAGGAAATATAGTCACATACTGAAGAGCAATATCCAAGTTTGTCTGAAACGTAAAATAATGAATCAATGTATACTCCCCACCATGACTTATGGAAGTGAAACTTGGGCACTCACCAAAAGAATGGAAGAGAAGCTAAGAACTACACAGCGAAGAATGGAACGAATTATATTGGGAATCAGACTGTTAGATAAGAAGAGAAACACATGGATTAGGCAGCAAACTCAAGTAAAGGACATTCTTATCAAAACTAAAGAACTAAAATGGTCTTGGGCAGGACACATAGCTCGAAGACATGATGACAGATGGACTAAGAAAATAACAGAATGGTACCCAAGAGGAGCTAGAAGAAAACCTGGAAGACAAAGGCGGAGATGGATAGATGAAATTCATGAGTTTTTGAGTAGTAAATGGATGGCCAGTGCTCAAAACAGAAGGAACTGGAAAGTTGCTGGAGAGGCCTTCATCCTGCAGTGGATTGAAAATGGCTGATGATGATCCTATATTTGTCTTTCCTCAATTTGAATTGAGGAAAGACAAATATAGACACGCCCTCTCAGGTGATTATTCTGAGCAAGAGGTTGTCACAGACATTCTATTGACATGGTCGCTGAGATTGTCACAGACATTCTCTCAGATATGCCAGACAAGCTGTACTTGCTACCCGGGAGTCTAAAACGCTGATGTAACTGATATTCGGGTGAAACTCAAGTCAAGTGGACCCAATTTCGGCGAAGTCCGGACGGTCTGTGACAGTCAAATCCTCTGCTTGCACCTTCACGATGGCGGGACTGTTAGTAATCCTGGGTATAACCTCCATGCACAAGTACATGGGTGACCATCCAGGTGTGAACCAACGTAAGCAGGGGTAGAGTTGTGGCGCCTACACCACACGGAGGAATGCCGCCCCCTCTATGTTACCAGGCAGTACTAGGTGGTAGATGACTCTCATCAACCGGTGCAATACCACCACTTTGCTTATTGGAGGCTTGAAGTGGTGGAACCCATGTTTAGTCTCTAGAGCTAAGTTCTGGTCAACCCTTCCCTATCTTTTCCATCATGTAGTATGATTGATGACTTTTGAGGTTATGATGAACATCGTGGCGAGATCCAATATTCCTTACATTTCGAGGGAACAGCTCTAAAATGGTGTTCGCAGGCTGGCCGCTAGTTAGTACACCGGACCGGACCTATTGGTAACTCTTAGGATGCTTCTGGATCAGCTAGTGTATAATCTTGCTACCTCTACTCTGCCAGATAGTGACTGGAGGGAGTCTGAGTAGTGTGTATGGGGGGTGCATTGTCAAGGCCACGTTATGTCAAGGATCTGGGTATATTCTTACCATGTGTACACCATATCCAAAAATTTCATTACTTCATACAGCATGTCCCACCCACTTTTTCTTACTATTGAATACACCATGAATTGTCAAACTAATAGAGCAAGCTTATCTGCAAAAAGATCTAAACCTCCCAAGCACTTCCTAATTCATTTCACAAATATATGTGGTCTCAATTCTAATCTCAACGATGTCCATTTCCACTTGCAGTCTGCCAAACCCAACATACTTTTTCTGACAGAATCTCAGTTATTGGTTGATTCAACTACTGCTCATTTCAGATGCCCAAATTATTCGCTGTATGATTCCTTTCGCCTCAAAGGTGGTACTTGTGCACATGTCCGTTCTGATATTTCCTGTCAGAGACTTGGCAATTTGGAATCTCCTCTCTTTGATCTTCTCTGGCTTAAAATCTCTATATCTCATTGTGTCAAATTCATCTGTTGTCTCCCGTTCTCCCAACTCCACTAATCACTTGGAGCTCTTTGACTTCCTCTCTTTGTAACTTGACTTTCTCCAGTCCAACTTTCCTAACAGTGAGGTAATTTTCCTTGGTGATTTTAATGTTCACAACTCCAGCTGTCTTCTGTTTTCTAGTCACACCGACCCAGCTGGTTGAGATGCTGAGGCTTTTGCAATTACTAATGACCTTGCACAGATTGTTCATTTACCTACAAGAATACCGGACAATCCTAATCATACAGCCAATACGCTTGATCTTTTTCTCACAAACAACCCTTCTGAGTACACGGTCGAAGTCAGAGGTCGTTTAGGCACTTCAAATCAAAACTTGGTGATTGTCTCTTCTTCAATGGAACCTTTATCTCGTGGCTTCTCCGAACCTTGTGTTGTTTGGCATTACAAGAATACAAAATGGGATGACCTGCAATACTTCTTTTCTTCTTTTCCTTGGTCGGATTACTGTTTCAAAACTTCTGATGTCAATGTTTGCTCAGATCGTGTCAGTGAAATTATTCTTGCAGGAATGGAATCCTTTATCCCACACTCCACTTTAAAATCTCATCCTTTATCTAAACCTTGGTTTTCCAATAAATGTGCTAAGGCTGTTCAAAGAGAAGAATGTTGCATATCGTAATTGGCTTGTTTCTAATTCTTCAGTTTAACTTTCTGCATACATCAAAGCTTGCAACAATTGTAAAGCAGTTATTAATCAGTCCAAACTAGAGTTTGAACAGGCTAAGAGTAGAAAACTTGCATTTTGCCCTAATGGTAGCCGAGCATTCTTGTCTCTTGCCAAAGCTATTGGCAGTAACTTTTGCCCATCTCTGCTCCCACCTCTGTCCAAACCAGATGGTTCTGTTGTCACTTCAGCCAAGGATAAAGCTGACCTGCTAGCATCCAATTTTTCTTCCAACTCATGTATTAATGATCTTGGTAAAACACCTCCCATCATTCCAAACACACTCCATTCAATGCCTCCTGTGGTCTTCCGTCAAAAGGATGTCAGTAGGATTTTGACGAATCGTGATGCTAAGAAAGCTCCAGGTCCCAATGGTATTTCTCCACTTGTTCTCAAAACCTGTGCTCCTGAACTTACTCCTATTTTGTGCCGCTTTTTTCACTTTCTTATTCCAAAGGTGTTTTTCCTTCTACTTGGAAATTTGTTCATATCCAGCCAGTTCCTAAAAAGGGTGACAAATCCCTCCCCTACAATTATTGTCCCATTGCAATTAATTCTACTCTTTCTAAAGTAATGGAGAAATCAATTAACCGCCAACTCTTAAACTACCTAGAAACCTTCCGTATGATCAACGATCACCAGTATGGATTCCTTCAGTGTCGATCCACTGGTGATATTCTGGCTTATGTTACCCATTTATGGACTAATTCAATGGAAAGGTTCGGTGAAACACAAGTAGTTGCTCTTGACATCTCAAAGTCTTTCGATCGTGTTTGGCTGTTGTTGTTGTGGGGGTTTTCTGGCGCATAGCTGCTTTGGCTATAATGCGCCTATTCCTTTATTGTAATAAAATATGAGAATTTCTTGTCACGTCAGAAAAGGCAGAAATCAGAAATGAGTAAAAACTCCAATTTTCTTCAGAAAGTTAAAAAATTCAGGAATATTTGCATTGTCACCAATGACATTCTCTAGCGTTATTGGTTTCCAAAGGTTAACCAAAGATAGTAGGGTTGTATTTCTGTCTTGATCATAGTGTGGGCATTCAATGAGAATGTGTTTCACAGTCAAATTTAGAGAACAATGTGGACACTGTGGTGGATCATCTCCTGTGAGTAAATGAAGGTGAGTCAAATGTGTATGGCCTATTCTTGACCTTGAAAGAAGTACTTTTTCTTGTCTTGATGAACAGATACTGGAACGCCAAATTCTAGGATCCTGTTTAAATTGAAAAAGTTTGTTATTTGTTTGCGAGTGCCAGAGTGCTGTCCATTCTGTTAGGCATGCACCACAAATGATTTGTGGATAATCTGATGCTGGAACAGGTATATTGGTTAAATCTAAGGTAGATGGATTTTTTGCAGCTTTATTGGCCAGTTCATTACCAGAAATTCCAGAATGTGCCGGAATCCAGCAGAAGGTGATCAGTTGGTGGCGCTCTTCAATCTGCAGTAATAATCTTCTAATTTCACTTAGAAAAGGGTGAACTTTATCTTGGAGTTAGATAATGCCATAATTGAGCTGAGGGAGTCAGTGTAAATAACAAATTTTAATGAGCAGTCAGAACAGAGATTTTCTAAGCCTAGTTTAATTGCATATAATTCTGCTGAGAAGATACTGAATTCAGGTGGAAGGGATGCTGAAATAGTGGTATTTAGGAACACTGCTGCTGCTCCAACGTTTGAGTTAGATTTAGAGCCATCTGTATAAATTGGAGAAAAGTCAAAATATCTGTGAGTGTGAATTGCATGAAGTTGTTTCACATTTGATGCTTGAAGAACATTTTTTCCCCACTGGCAAAGGTAAGTGTCACAAGTGGGTAGAGGAGTACGAGTCCATGGTGGCTGAGAGCATGTTACTACTTCTTGTACAGAATTAATGGGAATATTCCAAACCTGCATCAGTTGAAGAAGGCGAAGACCAGCTGGTTTTGCTAGGCTTAATTCTGTAGAGGTTTTCTAATGGTGGACTGAATAAGTATGACTGAATTGGATGCGAGGCACAACTTTGTATTTTAACAGCATACTTCAGTAGCAGTGTTTTCCTACGTAGAGTTAAAGGGGGCTCATGTGCATCAATGTAGAGGCTATGTGCTAGTGATGTTCTGAAAGCCCCAAGTGCAGTCCTCAAGGCACTGTGCTGAACTGGATCAGGCCAGCGCAAAGCACTTGCTCTGGCAGAATCATAGACAGGCGCACCATAATCGAGACGGGATCGGATTAATGCCCTGTATAACCGAAGTAAGGAGGTGCGATCTGCACCCCATGTTAAGGCAGATAAAGTTCTGAGTATATTTAACTTTTTTAAACAGGAAGTATGTACATTTTTAATATGGTCTAAGAAATTCAATTTGTTGTCAAGGATTAATCCTAGAAATCTGATGTTAGTAGTGACTGGGATGGAGACGTTGGAAATTTGAAGTTCAGGATCCAGATGGAGTTTGCGTTGTCTACAAAAATGGATAGCAACTGTTTTCTGCTGTGAGAGCCGATAGCCATTAAGCTTGGCCCATTGTTGTATTTTATTCAGTGATATCTGAAGCTGCCTTTCAATAGATCTCATGCTTTGGGAATGACAGGAAATGGAAAGGTCACCCGCGTAAAGATATGATTCAACTGTGTTTGGAAGCTGTTTAGTGATGGAATCGATTCTAAGAGCAAAGAGAGTGGCACTCAGTACAGATCCCCGAGGAACATCTTTTTCCTGAATGTAAGTTGTAGAGAGGTCGTTTTGGTATTTTACTTGAAACAATCTAGTGTATAAAAAGTTCTGAACAAATATGGCCCCGTAGACCGAGAGAATAAAGATCACTAAGTATGCCATGTCGCCAGGTGGTGTCAAAAGCCTTCTGTATATCTATAGAAACCATTACCAGATGCTCGTGTTTAACAAAAGCATTGCGAATGGCAAATTCAGCCTCGATCATGAGATCTAAGCATGATCTGTTTTGTCGAAAGCCATGCTGACTATTGCTCATTACATGTTGTGACTCTATGATCCAGACGAGTCTACTGTGGACAATTTTTTCAAGGATTTTGCTGAGGCAGCTGGACAGAGATATTGGTCTATAGTTATGGGGATTAGTTGGATCTTTTCTAGGCTTCAGGAACGCCAAAACAATAGAGTGGTGCCAAGAAGCTGGATACATTTTTTCTAAAAAAATACAGTTGTAAAAGACCAGGAGGAGGCGCAAAGCTTTTTCATCAAGATGTTGCAGCATGACATAATAGATGCCATCTGGTCCGGCGGCACCATTACGAGCTGTTTTAATGGCATGCAATAGTTCAGAATATTGTAGAGGTTTGTTATATGGTAGAATGAGGGCAGTTTGGAAGTTAATAGAATACTGTTCTCGACTGTTTTTAATTCATTGGAAAGATGTAGTATAAGCTGATGTTGCTGAGATCTCAGCAAAAGTATTGCCCAAAGCATTAGCTATATCCGAGGGACTAGATAAATCTAGCCCATTCCAGGAGAGGACTGGAGAAGGTATGGTTGGAAACTTACCAGAAAGCTGTCTAATTTTTTTGCCAAATTAATTTGCTGTCAGTGTTTCTGTTAACTGTTGATGCAAAACGGGTCCAGGTTTCTTTTTTGGCTTGCCTCTGTATGAAACGTGCTTTTGCCCTTTCTTTCTTATAATTTATCAGATTGACTGTGATTGGATATTGCCGAAACAAATTCCATGCTTTATTTTTTGCCTTTTTTGCTTTGGTGCATTCCTCATTCCACCAATAATTATAGTGCTTACGGCCCGGTGGATTTGATAATGGTATTGTATCTTTAGCCACGTTTAAGAGATGCGACGTGATGTAATCTGTCACATCATCAATACGCTGGAGACGGATTTTTTTCTCATTGAAAGAGATTGATGACTGAAATTTTGCCCAGTTTGCTCTTGTAAATTTCCATTTCCTGCAGGGTTTAGTTAAAGGAGTCTGTGCTATCAATACCTTGCATACGATTGGGAAGTGATCACTGCCCATAGGATTGTTTATAACATACCACTCTATGGTCGGGACCAGTACTGGAGAACAAATGGAAAGATCTATTGCTGAAGTATGTCCAGTTGGGAGCTGAATGTGAGTGTGCGTGCCAGTATTCAGTATGGCTAGGTTTAGTCAACCTCGTCTATCTAATTTAGTAGCACCCCATAGTGGGTGGTTACCATTAAAGTCCCCTAAAATACAGAAAGGTGGAGGTAACTGTATGATGAGGTCTTCAAGTTCTTTTAAACAGCATGTATGGTTTGGCTGCAAGTAGATTGACACAAGTGTCAATGGAATGTGGAGCGTTATACGAACAGCAACAGCTTCTATTTCAGTTTGAAGTGAGATATGTTTTGTTGGGCTCTTTGCATTTATCAGAATTGCAACACCACCATGGGCAGCATTTGCTGTATTACAATCTCTTCGATAAAGGCAATAGTTCTTTATCGAAGAAGAAATTTGTGAACTTAAGTAAGTTTCTTGGAGACAAAGAGCGACTGGCGAATACCGATTAATCAGATCATGGATATCGTCTGTGTTGCAATGAAAGCCTCTGCAGTTCCATTGCAAAATACAAGGCATTATTTGTGTTTAACTGATGGAGCTGTATCTGACTGCTTTTTGAAGGTGACTGGCTTATGACGTTCTAATTTTGATTTATCTTTTTTGGAGAAAACTGGCCCACCAGTGTCCTTTTCTTCTTCTTCAGCGTGAATTTCTAAAATTGGATCTCCCTGTATAGATGTGCTATCTGTATCCATGGTTGTGTCCTGGGTATTTTTCATTGCATTTGAGTTTGTAATATTGGATGTAGTAGTACTCATTGGAGGAGGAGATGCTGCTGGTATTGTCAGAGGAGTATTATTTGCCCAGTCTGAGACTTTGGGTTGTTGTTTACGTACACTTGGTTGTTTCTCAGAGAGGACAGTTCTAGCCCAATCAGAAATTGATTTATTAGTGGAAACGGTGACATCTGTTTGAGTGGAGACTGTTTCATATTTTTTTACTGCATTGGCATAGGTTAAATTTTTGTTTATAGTAGGTGTAACTTGTTTTCTTGCTTCTTGGTAGCTAACTTTATTCTCAACCTTATATTTTACTATTTTTTTTCTCTGTTTTCCATTTTTCACAAGTTTTGGAATATGCAGGGTGGCCACCTTTGCAGTTAGCACACGTCATTTTTGTAGCCAAACAGTCACTTTGATTGTGTTCTGAGGACCCACAATTGGGGGAGACTGGAACTCCTCTGCATACAGTTTGCAAATGGCCAAACTTTTGGCATTTGTAACATCGTAAAGGATTGGGAATATATGGGCGAATGCGGCATAGTAAATAACCTGCTTTTACAGAGGTGGGTAAGTCAGGGGTATTGAACGTGAGAATAATGTTTCTGGTAGGTGTAAGTTGATTGTCTTTTTTAGTCATTATGCGCTTTGCTTCAATGACATTTTGTCCCTGCAGTTCTTGGGTTATTTCTTCCTCGCTGACATTTAGAAGATCCCAACTGGATATCACACCCTTAGATGAATTTAGGGTTGCGTGAGGAGATATTTTTACTGGGATACCAGCAAAATTATCTGATGATTATGTGTACAGGGTACTTTAATGAGAGATGCATCATGGCTAAGGCTTGTTTGTTATTTGGTTTTTAGGAGCATTAGCAACTAAGGCCATATTACTCCAGGGATATGCGGTGGTCATTCCCTGACCTTTCCGCATCCTCCGTATTTGGTGGTGACGGGCTCGAACCCCTGTCTAATCAAGAAGCATGTGCTATGCACTGCTGCTCCTTCCCACCTGGCTACGGAGGCACCTCATAGTATCAGGAATGTTTTATTGGCACAGACTGAGTCCATTGATATGGTGGAAGATCAAATGTCATCCAGGGAATACCTGAATTTTGTATCGGATCTACTGCACTGTGCAATGTTACACTTTTATTCCGAAGGTGATGGCCACTTTATGGATGACAATGCAACAGTGCACATGCCAAAATCATGCAAGAATGGTTCAGAGATTGACACAGACACATATTTCCACCATCTTCCCTGGCACCACATTCACCAGATCTCAATCCTATTGAGAATGTGTGCAACCCCAGGGGCTCACATTTGGTGAATATGGGCTTGACACACTCAGGGTCCTGAGCTGGATATCATCATTCTTCTCTTTCTGGGTGATTCCCTTCTACTTTTATTCTCTCTCTCAGGTTAACTCGGGAATTTTATTTTGGTTGGTGCAGCATAAACTTCAGGCTTCCTTGCACCATAAAGCTAATAATAATAACAATAATATGCTGGAGAGAACTATTTGGCAGTGAAGTCCTCTTCCTTCAACTTTGTTGCAACTACGTGATATTTTTCTGGAAGAATGGTTATAATTAGACCAAAACACCAAAACAACTTATATAATCCGTGCTGCACCACACACTTGCTTTTAATCGAAACAAAGGCAGGCCATTCGATACAGGTTTGTTGTATATTGTTGGCTAGTGTGTGTGCGTAGCATGACATAGCAACTTTATGTTGGGAGAAAAAGACAATTTTATCCTTCAATCTGTTTCAAAATTCAGTCTATTTTATACTTGTTTTTGAAGAAAACTCAAAGACAAGAAACCAGATTTGCATTTATATATCAACTTGCTATGTATGAATTTTGCATAATAATAATAGGACCATGAAATTATTCATGTATTTTATAAGGACTGTTTCCACTCCCCCAAGGACTGACACCGGGCTTTGGACAACGCTTTGGGAAATGCAGAGAATTAAGCCAATTAAGCTACTACTTGTCTTAACTCAAACACGGCACAATCCATGTGCATCAAAAAGTAAATCTGCTTACTGCAACTGCCAGATTGCCTTGGATTCACTAATTGAGACTACTTGCTATCTGATAAGGGACTGGTAAGTCTTCCAACAGGCAGTCATCACAGTAGCTTATCTTTTAACATGTTTACTGCTGCGTCGGCCATATACAGGGTGTCTCAAAAATATTGGTACAAACGTTTAGGGGAGGTAGGTAACATCTAAAGGAATTTGAATCACATAGGAACCCATAACCGGAAACGTCACGGGGAAAGTAGTAGCAGAGTCACAAGAAGAAATGACACAAGACAGTAATTAGTGGCAAACATTTATTTGACATAATATTAACAATGGAGTACGAGATGGATGCATTTCATGATGTTACAACAGATGCTCGAAGGTTCCACCATGAGATGCGATGCATGTGTGACACCGACGCAGCATGGATTGGCGGACACAGTCGAACACACCTGGAGTTTATTTAACAGTAGCAGCAGTGCAGACAAGTCTCGCCACGAGATCCATTTCCGTCTCCACGGGCGATTCATACACGATAGATTTGCGGGCTCCCCACAGAAAGAAATCAAGGCTGGATAAATCAGGTGAGCATGGGGGCCAGGCAACTGGTCCACCACGGCCAATCCATCGATGCCCAAAATGCCTGTTCAAATGGTCATGAACACACCTTCCATAATGGGCAGGCACCCCCTCATGTTGAAACCAAATGTTGCATCTCACATTTGCTGGAACATCGTCAAGTAACCCTGGTAGAACCTGTTCCAGAAAGATCCGATATTTAGCGGAGTTCGTGCAGGATGGTAACAGGTATGGGCCGACTAAGCAGTTACCGACCATACCTGCCCACACATTTATTGCGAAGTGATGTTGTGCCGCATAGAGGCGCACACCGTGTGGGTTGTAGTGAGCCCACAAAAGAGCACTATGCTGATTGAATAAGCCTTCCCGAGTGAAATAAGCCTCAGCGGTGGACAAAACATAGGCTGGAAAATTAAGTCTTGAACGCTTTCTTGGAGAAACCACTGCGCAAAAGCCACACGTGCAGGATGATATTGAGGGAGCAGTAACTGAACCCTTTGGAGATGTAAGGGGTGTAAAGAATCATCGTGCCAGACACGCTGTACACTGCAACGAGACACTCCTAAGGCAGAGGCAACGGTACGTGTGCTGGTAGTAGGATTATTCTGGACGGCATTCAACACACTTTCTTCCATGGCAGGAGTTCGTGTCAAACGTGGTCTGCCCACACTATTCCTTTTACTTCTAAATGGCCCATAATCACATAAATTTTGATGCACATGTGCAAACAAACAGTGGTCCGGTACATGTCTGTCTGTCTGGGAAGCGTTCTCCACAAATTCGTTAAACGGTCGTCAATTGCCCTCTGCTAATCCATACACTAGGTGCATGTCTGCCAGCTCACAGTTCGTATATCGATGCATGCTCTTCGTGCGGCGACTACAGCACCATCTACCGACTTTCGGTGACGTTTCCGGTTATGGGTTCCTATGCAATTCACATTCATTTAGATGTTACCTACCTCCCCTAAACATTTGTACCAATATTTTTGAGACACCCTGTATGTCCGACACCATTATATTCTTCAGGCGGCGCATCGGACATATATTGCCAACATCCACTGTTTCAGCGTGAGCTGCGTCGACTGTACAATGCTGACGACTGTTGGAAATTTAAATTATTTTTGAAAAGCGCGGCCTCCGGTGTTACATGTGATGAAATTTGCATGGTGCTATGAGAAAAAAATAACTGGTCATTATTTAAAAATTCTTTATTATTACAAATTTTATAATTACAAAATTATGAAGATTTATGGTGTTGTCCAAAACATTCCAACCACATGAAAGGCTGGTGAATAGTCTGGGCAATACGTCAAACCTCTTTTCCCGTTTTTGCTAGCAACCGATCCTTCCTTCCGACTCTTTCAATTTTGGGTAACAAAAAACGCACATCCTTCTAACTTTCTTGTTGTTTGCGTTACCACATTTTGGTTTTTCACATTTCTCTTTCCGTTCTCTATTTAGCAAATCCATAACTACCTCTTCCCAAAAGATTCTTATTTTTATTTGTTTTCGCGTAGCACTCTTGTATACAATGTACGCATTAACAACTGATACGCTGAGTACATATTCTATCGCAAATTTCCGGTACCATTTTACCCCCTTTCTTAGCGTTGTGGCATACAAACCCATTTGATCTGACAGCTTCTGTCAGATCAAATTGCTTCTTTCCATCTTCCTTTACTGGTGGAGGGTCAAACCATTTCTGGGGCATGCTTTGTTGTTAGTAGTTTCACATCTCGCCACTATAGAACAATAATTCTATTTTTTTCTTCCTTGGCGATCATCTCCCATTTATATAGCTTTGAGTACATGACTTCCTTGGGCATAAATTTTTTATTCGCTCGTAATGTACCAATGTGAGTTTTTTTTATGAAGAAACGATAATGCCAGATGATAGCTGATATACACGTTTCCTATGTAAAAGGTGGGACCTTCATTTAGAAGTCCTTGCAATAACTCCTCGCAGACCTTTGCAGCTAAACCTAAGTATTTTATATAATTTTCAGATTTACCTGAATAGATCTTTCTCAACCAGGTATATCCTTCAGTGGAACATAACTTGAACAGCTTGATTCCATACCTGTGCACTTTATTTGGAATATACTGTCAGAATATCAGCCTACCCCTCCAAGGAATGAGTTTCGTCAATGATGAAATCTTCCCCAGGAAAAATATTTTCTGATATTTCAGCTGCAAAACATCTATCAGGTGTATCTTACTGAGCCTGTCCCCTGGAATAGCAGTTTCATTGTCTGAAAAGTGAATGAGATGCAACAACAATTCAAATCTGTTGGGAGACAATTTTTGTTACTAAATTATTTTTATAGATAGGTTTGGTTGACCAGTAAGATGTTACTAAATTATTTTTATAGATAGGTTTGGTTGACCAGTAAGATGCAATACTGCCCAATCTTACTAGTCCCATTCACATAAGAAGCCCGAAAAACTTTCTCATCTCATCAGCAGTTGTTGAAACCCACTTTTTTAGACGACTCTGCCACGAAGCTCGGGGTATTCTGAATTTTCTGTTCGGCGTATCTGTTTGTTTCCGTTACAATAAGATTTATTACTTCTTCATCAAAATATAATGAAAACGCCTAAGATGAGTAATGTTTCTTGATATGTCTATTTGCAGTCCCGATTTGCCTGTAAAATCAAATCTTTTTTGGCGTCCTTCGTATTGTCCATTCAATAGCGTCATTTCTTTCAGTTGCTTCAATCTCAGGTTCTTCAGTATTTTCAAATTGCTCATCCATGTTTTCTTCTTCCATCCAGTCTTGAAGCACTTCTTCAATATTTTCCAGTATTTCAGTATCTCCTTCATTTGAAGAAATATCCCAGTCAGGATCTTTCACCGAATCATCAGAGAAGATCTTTTTCATCTTCAGAACTACTACTAAGATTTTCAGCAATTTCTCTTAGTTCCTCTTTTTTTTAGCAATTTTCTTTTAGCCATTGCTGTTTAGCTTGTTTTTTTATTTTATTTTTTTTTTTTTACAACGTGCTTGTACAAAGTTGTGGAGAAACACAACACAATAATAATGGGGATAATACAGTGCGCTAATGAACTTGTTTTCACAAAATCTGTAACAATAGTGACAAACTTATTGCGACATTTGAGAAGTTATTTTATCGCGATTAGTTTTATTGCAGCATGCGCTGCACGTGCAAAATAATAAAAAATAATGAAATAAACATATAAATTAAAAAATAATAATAAGTTTAAGTAATTTAAACCCAAATTACATGGCACCCGTGGAATGTTGTTGCGGCACCCCTGTTGAAAACCACTGGTTTACATGATCAAATACTAAGCTAAACCAACAAAAACTTAACACTTTTGAACTGTAGGTTACTTCATAAAGGAATAATTAAATATTTAAAGAAATTCAAAAAAACGTATGCAGGTTGCTTTTGCATTCCAGAAGTGTTTATAAAAATAAAAAATTAAACTAATAAAAATAATTACATTCTAACTATTTCAGACCTTATATTTCTAATACAGCCACTCCCCGTCTTACGTAATATTCGACTTTATGTAAGTTTTTGCCGGCCAGTGCAAACTTAAAAAAATTTGTGGAAACATATTTTGCAGCCCGTAGGAATAAATGGAGATATCATGAAAATATCGTTATGTGAAAACAATAACACTTTTTTTTTTTTTTTTTTTGATAATTCATTCCAAGACCTTGGAAGTTGAAATTTTCGCTATATAACTAAGCTATTTATCTCTCTAAAAGGTCATTTTTATAATGGAAATTGCGCTACACTTTCATCATTATCATATGTTCCATTATAAGAATCAATTTTGAACGCCTTGTTAAATGTTTGAACGCTTTGAGAAATGTGTTTCAGAAAAAGAGGTCACTACCAAAAAACAATTTGCATTTTCCGTTTTATTGGGCTTTTCTGTTAGCACAATCTATTATAAATGGGTAATAAACTCAACCTTATTGCATTTGCTATAATACCAATAACCGGAATTCTGTTGGTTTTTACGTTACGGTACTATGGTGAAATAAGTTCCCCTTCACCGAAATCTTCAATCATATAAAAAACAAATTTTCAGAATCTTCTCTTCATTCCTATTTACTTATTACAATAGTGAAGGGAAAGGGACCAAAAGAAAGTGCAAGTGCTAGCAGTGCTAGGGAATGAAACAAAATTGATTTAGAAATGAAGGTGATTAATTAAGAAGTATGAAAAAGGACAAAGTTTGTCTTCTATTGCATGGAATTAGGTCTCACTGCTTCAATAGTGAATGCTATTTCAAAGGACAGTGCACGTATAAAATAACATCTTAAAGGATCAACAGTGATCACAAAACAGCATTCAGGTGCTATATCGAAGGTGGAAAAGCTATTAATAATATGGATGGAAAAGTAGATTCAGAAAAAAGTGCCCCTGAATCCAATGGCCATTCAAGAAAAATCAAGAAGTATTTATGAAGATATTAAGGATAAGTACAGCAAATCCCAAGCCAAGTTCATGGCAAGCATGGGTGGTTTAATAGGTTCAAACATTGCACTGGTTTCCAAAACATTAAAGTATGCAGTGAAGTCGCCAGTGTCGATTCTGCAGCTGCAGAGCAATTTTTATGATGTGTTGGAAAAAACCCATTCTAAATCTCCACAGGCTTCAACTTCCACAATGGCGTGCTTATCAACTGGAGAGTTAATTCTGGCAACGATGCCCGAAAGGTAAAACTTGCTGACATGCCTGTCTCCTCTTTTTTGTAATTTTAAAATTTTGAAATTTTTGTAATTTTGTACACTTTCGTAATTTTTCCTGCACACGAGATAAAAAAATTGAATAAATAATTCTATTTATATGTTCTTCGAACATTTCTTTTTTGCTTCAATCAAATTTACGAGTGCTGCATAAGCATTTAGGGAAATTCCGATGTACATAAAATTCCGATTTACGTAGAGTTCCGCGGAACGCAACCCGTAAGTTGAGGAGTTGCTAAACCAACCAACAAAATTATATTTTCAGATATAAATATTTAAATTAATGGAAAGAAACCATGCTAAAACTTTCCACTTTCTTTTTCTTTCTTTTTTGAACTATTAGCAAAAATGACCAAAAATTGTTCCCATTACACTAGTTACAGTTCTAATATCTGTCTTGTAAGTACCTTAAGCATTTGCTAGCACATGGCCAACTTTACACATTTTAACACTGAAAGAATTACCGAGTTTGGAATGTAAAATTCCAAGGCTTGGGGAGAGGGGAAAAAAATAGTTTCCAGTAAAGCAGAGCTAGCAGTACAGGACATGAAATATCCTTAAAGCCCTCACTTTCAGAAATGCCTTTTACTGTTACAGGATTTTGCACTGGCACTGAAATAGGAAAAAGAAAATGGTGATTCCTCAGCTTCATAAGTAATCAGAAGAGGCAAACAGTTACTGACTTTTTCTTGAATGAGCAGATCCCTTTTGCCTCTGCTTGGAATGCATCATATAAACTAAATAACAAAAAAGCTTCAGGACATGCTCCATTCTTCTTTGCACAACATTAAGTATAGCTGAATTTTTTTAAAAAAAGTATCAAATCCAACAGCAATTAGACTAAGTTGTAATGACAGATCTTTACACTGCTTATATAAATTGTAATCATTAATGCAATGAGCAATTGCAGTATAAATTGCATCTTCAGAGTTTTTCACAACCCTCTTAAACAACAATCTGTTATATATATAAAAGTATTAATGCAAGTAAGCCAAGCTGTTTCACTGTGTATCAGCTGGCAACTGAGAACTGACAGATGCTGTGAACTTAAGCTATCTTGCAGATAGATGGTAGTTTCCGAAGTTCTGGATTTTTACCACTTGTCTGATGACCATTTCGAGTGTAAGATTTTGTAGGAGCAAGTTTGACCAATGACAGAAGCATCATAACATTGGCCAAACTCTGGTTTCCTCTATAACTTTTGCATCATCAGTCACAAGTACTTTGACTTCACAGCAATACTTATCCCTAGCCTTCTAAACTGCACTTTCAATTACTTGCTTGTAATAGTTAACATTCTTCATAAACAGCATCATATTCAAAGGTTTTTATTTCACTTATATATTATTTTACATTTCCAACAGATTTCAGCTCTCACTACTGCTCTAGAAAGATTAGGAAATCAATATCCACCTCTCAATTCTCACAATCTAAGGATAACTTTTGGCTGATGACAATTCCTGAAAGGTGTAAAAAGTAAATATTCATTTCTATGTTTACTAAGACATTATAGGCAGTATTCTTTATCATGAGTACTTTTAAATGATAAAAGACTGACTTAAAACTGAAATCTTATCAAGAACAGACTTACAGCTACTGCCATTTTGCCTAAAATCTGCTCTGGAATAGCAGACTTCAACCGCTTCATTAATTTGTCCAAACAAGTTGACATAAGCTCCATGCATATCCACACATCAGATTCAGTAATGAAATAGCCATAACACTGTACAATGTGTGGACAATCATGACATCTCAAGACCACATCCAAATCCATTGTTATGCGCTTATTTTCTTCTTTATTTCCGGAACGCCTCATTTGCTATAAAAAAAAAAAAATAATAATAAAATAAATAAATAATAAATAAAATAAAAAATATTTAAAAGAAAAACAAGGATAAAAAATTAGGCCTTAGTACATTACTATAAATAAATATACAACACGCATGAAGTTTCTTCTGAGAACTTTTATATAAGCAAATTAGAATTTAAAATTAATTGCAGTTCGCCAAACTTCTGTGAAACAAAACTAGATAGGGAAAGGACTTTTTCAAGGCATATGCCTAATTAAAACAGATATAATGTAAACAGCCTTCCTCATCCTTCAAACTTCCTCATCCTTCAACTGAACATGAAAAGGAAGTAAAAAATTTGTAAAATCTTCAGAATCTGTGTGTGTATATGTGTGATTCAAATTACACATAATTTAATTGACATGGGTATAAATGAACTTATACAGTAGGGCCCCACTCATACAGCGGGTTAGGTTCCAGATCCCCCCTGCTGAAAAGCAGAACATAGCTTTTTTTTCATTAGGCTTTTATATGCAATTGCATAACAACACGTTTACACTATCATATGCTGTAAACAGGCTGAATCACCAATAATAAAATGCCACCCTTCTCGGACTTGGCTGCTGAATGTGTCACGCTGAAAAAGCAGAACAAGCGTCGAACATAATGAACATGAATATAATTGAAACCGGCATATTAGAGGAAAGCCTAAAAGCAGGGCCTTACTGTATAAACAAATTTATCATGCACACAAATAATCGATATCACAGAGTGAGCCAAAGATCGGCAAGCTTCAATCTGATCAGTAGAAACCAAATATAAATTAAGAGAAACAATTGTGTACTAACTCTCAAATGGCAGTGCATGACATGAACATTGCTGAAGCCAAGAGTGTCAACAACAGACATTAGTGCCAAGCATAAGAAATGGGCTGGTTAAGTAAACTACAAGAAAAAAGGTACAAGTGTACTGAGCTATAACCAAAGAGAACCCCTCCACCACAAAAAAAAAAAAAAAATCAAAATCAAATTAATAAATATTAATAAAAGGATATGTTAAATGGCATGCCATCAAGGCATGCCATTTAACATATCCTTTCAATACATCAAAATAATAATCGGCAAAAGCTATATGCTACAGGATCTGAAGAGGTCTTAATGATAAAAAGGTTATTCAGAAAAAATTATTTATTAACAATATAGTAGTCTACTGGAAAAATAACAGTTAGTCCAACAGACAGCATACAGAACAATTATATACTCAAATTACACATATATACAATGGGAAGTGGGATGTTAGAAGACGGTAAGTAACATGCTGAGGCTAAATTTGGTGAAGAAAAGGGAAGATATGGGATAGCAAAAGTACCCAACCATACTAATCAATCAATCTAATAATTCATGGGGTATAAAAATTATCATAAGAAAGCATAAAGACAGAGAAGAGTAAAGCATATGCCAATGGTACTCAGATATTTATTTTTACACACACACACACACACACACACACACACACACACACACACACACACACACACACACACACACAGTTGGACCTCTGTTTAACGAACTTGAGCTGACCGGGCTAGCCAGGTGGGTAAAGTGGCTGCCTGGCAACCCCAAAGGTTGCGGGTTCGAACCCCGCCTCGGGCTTGGATTAGTGTAAAATGCAAAAAAAACTTTGGGAGGTGCATTATGGTCACAGAAGCCGATGCGCCAACAACTAACAAAAAAAAAAAAAAAAAAACGAACTTGGATGTAGTGAACTTTTATATTTAGCGAATTTTTATTTTTTTTTATTTTCTCTGTCATTACATTGAAAATAGTTTCCATATAACAAAGAAAATTTCCATGTAACGAACTGATTTCGAGAGACCTGGGTATGCATTGTTCACACCTCTGGCCTTTATCCAATACTGCAGTAAGTAGGAATTAAGAGCTAAAAATATTCCTCAATTTAGTTGTGCCCATAAAACCTATACAGCCGTCTGTACAAGAAGTTGTGCTGGTCAGCTCCTATCTATGTATCCACAGCACTGACAAAGATTGAGGCATATTCCCAATGCGGACATTGGCTCTGATCAACCTGTTTTCTTCTGTAAGCACCCCAGAAATTTATCTCCTTCTTTGCAGAAATGAGCCATTCACACTTTCACTAAATTTAACTTGTCTCTGTTTACATGGTAGGTACAAGTGAATACTAAATCAGTTTTGTTTTAGCTGCTGTGTAAGCAACCTTACAATGTCTAAGAGAAAATCCTTGGGTGTAGTGGAAAAAGCAGAAGTGCTAAATAGCGTAGATAGGAGCATTAATAGTGTAGATAAAAAACCATGTTTCGATTCTCAAACTGTTTGAGGAAACAGGACCCAGTCGGAAGCATGTGAAATTATGCCTGTATGAAGATTAAGCCGTTTTTGAATGGATGAAGTTTATTTGAGAACAAAACATACCATTATCAGGGCCACTGATAAAAGAAAAAGCTATGGAGTACGCATCTTTTCTGGGGCATAAAACATTCCAAGCCAGTTCTGGTTGGCTGGACAAATTTAAAAAGTGCCATGGCTTACTCGAAAAAGTTATTTCTGGTAACTTTTTGGAGTTGTAAGTGGAGTTGTAATCGAAGAAGACTGTACCCATTGGAAAGAAAATTTTGAAAAAAAATTATGGAGGACTACAAGCCCAAAGACATATTCAACATTGACGAAACAAGTCTATTTTTCAAATGTTTGCCAAACAAGATTGACTTTTAAAAGTGATAAATGTTTAGGTGGTAAAAATAGTAAGGAGAGAATTACAGTCTTGGTTGATGCAGATATAGCTGGTAATGAAAAACTGACACTTTTGGTAATGGGCAAAAGTAACAACTCCAACATTTCAAAGGAGTAAAGTCGTTATAGTGCTGGACTACAACACAAAACTTGGACAAGTGAAATTTTTGAACAGCGGATTTTAAATTTTGATAGAAAGAGGACAAAATAAAACAGAAAAATTGCATTGATTGTCAACAACTGTCTTGCCCACTTAGAAATTTCAAAACTTACAAGTGTGAAGCTTGTTTTCTTCCCTCTGAATACCCCATCTAAACTACAGCCAATGGACCAAGGCATTATAAAGAATTTGAAAATGCACTATCAAAGGTACATACTGCAAAAAAATTATACTGAGAACAGAAACCAACCAACCTATAGATTCTGTTATAGATTTGTGGATGTGCATATCAGAGTTTGCAAAAGTGTGGAGTTAAGATGTGACAGAAACAACGATTAAGAATTGTTTGGCAAAAGCAGGTTTTGCTAAAATGCTAATTGACAGTGATGAGAAGGATGAACTACTACAAGACATTGAGCAATCTTGGGAAGAACTCCAAGCAAGAGGTTTGATCAGTGGAGAAATTGTTCTTGCCAAATTTTTAGTTGATAATGCCTTAGTAGATGAATATCTGAGTGACTCCAACATTTTTGGGAGTATTCAAAGAATTAGTGACAATATAATTGAGTTCAATTAAAATGACAGCAATATTAAACTTTCCAAACATGAAATGTTGGCAGCATTTGAAATTTTGTGTCAAGAAGTGTGAAAGAAAATATATTTGATGGTTTACACAAACCTTTTTATGAATGATGTGAACTAAAATCCAGTATACAACAAAAAATAACCAAATATTTTATGAAATAATTTTTAAGTGTATTAATATATTGTGCACAATCATGTAAGTGGTCATTTCTTAAAATGTAAGTATTAATAAATTAACTGTTTTAAAATGTTAGAAAATTTATTCATTCCCACTTATTTCTTATTTATGTCTCATCTTTTACTATGTTTGAATGTTGAATTACAGTATTTTTCATTGTTGTAAAGGTCATATTACTTTAACGAAATTTTTGTTTAATGAATTTTTCAAGCGAACGATCTATTTTGTTATATAGAGGTCCGACAGTATATATATAAAGTTTGGATAAAATAAGCAAGAATGGCATATATAGAGATATAGGCTAATTATGTTTTAAAAGTTATATGGCAATTGTGCCTAAGTGCACTAAGCAGCAGCAAAGGATACAAAAGTATATATTTAAGGTTGAAGTAATAAAGCGAGAGAAAAAAAGTGCTAACAGATGGATGTGTAAAGAACATAAAGTGACAAAACTAATAGAAAAAGGACAGAAAGCAGGAGAATTCAAGGTGGATGGATGATAGTGATGAACCTAAATGATACATTGAATTATATGAAATTAAAGGATGAATTAATAAGCCAATCAGACAGAAAGAAGCCATAAGGGAAAAAATTATTAATTAATTGCAAAGAAATAGCAAGCATCAAGCAGAAGGTGGAAAAATAATTTGATGTTATAAAAGCCTAAAAATAAGGGAGAAGAATAATAAAGGTTGAAATATTTGATGCATGCTATAAAAGATCGATACAATACATAATGTAGGTATTTCATGGGGAGACTACACCTGATCATGTATCAATAAACTGTGTTTCTATACATATGTATAGTTATGGAACAAAAATATTAAAAGAAAACTCTAAATAGGGTGCACGTAAAAAAAAAAATGTTTACTAAAAAGGAGGGTGAAAGCAATAAAATCTTCCATAGAATTGGGGAGGGTAGTCACAACACAGTGTTCACAATAAAATCAAGGTAATTAAATATGAGATAAGATAATGATAAAAATAAATAAAAGTGTGCAGAAAAAGCCAAATCTGAAGTAATAGTAGGTTGGTAAAATATAAAAAAATTTTTATGAAGAAATTTTTTGGTAAAGACAGTTTTGTATGTAAAAATTAAATAAAGAAGCAAGCAAATGGTATAGGGACAGGAAATAAGAGCATGGTAAGCGAAGGGGAAGGTAATGAATCAAATGACATGAAGATAGCACAGAGGAAAGGTAAGTAAGAGTGTCCATATTGCTCTCGTGTTGCACTAATAGCTTATTGGATGGAAGAATGAAGGGTACAAAGTGGAAAGATATAAAGCAAAGAGAAGCTATTTATAAGAGAGAACCTATTTAGAGTTTCCTTTTAATATTTTTCTTCCATAACCATAACATATTATGCCTTGAGCATTTAGTCTTCAAAAAATCTTCCATAACTATACTTATGCATAGAAACCCAGTTTATTGATACATGATCAGGTGTAAAAGAAGTAAAAAGGTGAAATACCTGCATTATGTATCGATCCTTTTATAGCCTGCATCAAATATTTCAACATTTTTCTTCTCCCTTATTTTTTAGGTTTTAATAACATCAATTTATTTTCCCAACTTTTATCTGATGTTTGCTAGTTATTTGCAATTGATTAATAATTTTTTTTCCCTTACAGCTTCTTTCCTTCTAATTGGCCTATTAATTCAGCCATTATTTTGTACAATTTGATGTATCATTTAGGTTCTTCAATTCTTTCCCTATCATCCACATTTAATTCTTTTCCTTCTTTCTATCCTTTTCCTATTAGTTTTGGCACTTGTGTTCTTTACACACCCATCTGTTAGCACTATCTCTATCACTTTATCACTTTATTACTTAAATCTTACACACACACAAAATTTAATCCTCTGGAAATATGCCTTTTTACTTCTTTTACCACAGGAATAACTTGATCTCCCTTCCTGACAATAGGGGTTCAGTGCAATACATAAGTTGCCTTTGCATTAAGAAGATAAGACCTAAATTACACAGATATCTGGGAACAAATAACTCTTCTAAAAAGGTAACTTATTAATTATCTTTATCCTTTGTTTATAAGTCAATAGTATTTAAATCACAATTTAGTGTGTTAAATTTAATCAGAAGCTCTACCATCTCAGAATAAATTGTCAGATTGTCGAGATCAATTAATTGATCTCAAACCTGAGATCAATAAACTGATCTCAGGTTTGTCAAAATGAGTCTACAGAATAAGTAGTTTTTATTTAATTAAAATTTTGTATTTTAACCACAGATGAAGAAATAGAAAATTTGTTCTGAAATGCTTAGAGCTTTACTACAATTTAAAGTTCTCGAAATCCCAACTAAAATGCTATCCCTCATGTAGTGAATTGTCTCCTCTGCTAACTACTTTAATCAATTTAAAAAAAAAAAAAAAAAAAAAAGAAAGAAAGAAAGCAATTGCTTACAATATTTACTTTTTCTTGGCAATCCCCTCTGCAAGTCCTCAGAGTTAGAAATTATTTACAGTTAGTGCAACTAGGGGTCTTTCTACTTACACAATCAATGTTGTGTAAGCAAACTGCCCATTCTAAGGCTTATTTGGTTAACTAGGTTTAATAAGGTGGTTATCCATTGAGGGATAAATATAAATATGGAGTACTTTTCAGCCTATCCTGAAGAGGTTCCCTAAGTTTTGTGTATCATTAGCAGGATTAAACTTCGCATTTCCAAATGCATGATAAATAACATAAATAAATAATTAGTTGAAAGAAGGACATTATGCAGTTATTCATCACATGGCCATGAAATGCAGTAAGCGATGCTAATCTGTCATATATATGTAAAGATTAAGCTATTTTAATGAAAATGTTAAATGAGCACACCCCAATAGAAATGCTTAAACAGTTTCGTGACATTCTGAAAAGTAAGTCACCATTTCCCATCAAGCCTGTTAGAATGGCTCCTCCTAAGAAGCTTCTCAAATCAATTTTTCTTGACCCTTTCAATCTTCAGAAAGTACAATTCAAATAGTTTTCATTCAACATCAAACCAGCAGGCATTTTAACAGAAAAAGTGACTTCTCAAAATGTCACCAAAATTTTTCACAATTTTGCAACATGTCATTTCTGCATCACAAAATCTCGTATCAACACGATTTCGTTTATTTGAAGTACTATTCATGTGACAAGGCATGAATGGTGCTTCAAATTGACATGTCTATTGTTTAACTGGCATTATTTTCTTGTAACACATGAATGTAAGTTTTTTGAGTTTGAAGCTCCTCGAAGCCTCGCTAGTGGATACAGACACTATCTGCTAGCTCCAGACACTGCAAATTACAGTGTCTGGAGACTAGGCATCTGCAAGGTGATCTGATTGAGGTGTATAAAGCCTTCAATGGTTTGAGCATGCTCAATGCTGATGGAATTCTTCCTCTTGCTCGGAATAATCATTCGAGAGGGCATAAATTCAAATTGAGGAAACACAGATGTACGATAGATGTGCGGAAGTTTGCCTTTAGCCAGCGGGTGGTTGGTTGGTTGGTTGGTTGGTTGGTGGAACAGACTTCCATCCTTTGTTGTGGAAGTTGATAGCCTAAATAAATTTAAGGCTGAGCTGGACAGGTACTTGGAACGAACGGAGGGGTGAAATGGGAGCATGTTTTTTTTTTTTTTTTTGGCTGATGCTGCATAAGCTTGCTTTCTTGCATCATATGCCTCTACTAATGTTAATGCTAATACTAACTTGCTGATCATTGCAATGGCATTGTCTTTGTTCTCATCCAGAGGATCTTTGGGAGCATTATTTAGCCACAGGAAAATGTGTGCATGTGTACTACTGCGATGTTGAAATCCTATGCCCTTGAAAAAGTTGAGCATGTAAAATTGACCAAACGGGCTATAACATTTCAACTGCAATATGTTCATAATTACATCCACAATCTTCTTGAAGTATATCACACAAGTATATCTTTGCATTAAACTTACTTGCGGGTCACTGTTGTATCTTTATCTATATATTTGAAAGCCACCGCCAAAGAGTCTGTCATTCTCGATCTCATTGTCATCACTGCTACGTAAAGGAGATGATGTGGAGTAACACCACATCGGTCAGATAGTCTGAGCTCGCTCGTTGGCATCATGTACAGAGTCACATGCAAATTCTCTCTGAACATTCTGAATTCTCCAAGATAAATGCTGGGAAAGGACAGTTCCTCTGCATGCTTGTCAAACAGTAAGCTCTGCAGTATGTTAGTTTCTCCTGGGGCAATTCTAAGATATTTATTGTCGCTCTACAACAACGTTTACTGTTGGGTTGTTGTTTGTTATTTGGTTTTTTAGGAGCATTAGCAACTAAGGCCATATTGCTCCAGGATATGCGGTGGTCATTTCCTGACCTTTCCGCATCCTCCGTATTTGACGGGTTTGAACCCCGGTCTAATCAAGAAGCGTGTGCTATGCACTGCTGCTCCTTCCCACCTGGCTACGGAGGCGCTTACTGTTGGGTGATGAGATTCCTGGATAGGGACCACTTTGCTTGTCATCTTAAGCCAAATTAATTTCCATGTGACTGTCATCAAACAATGATTGATTTATCGTGATTATGATAGAATCAACAGAGAGGCATGTCGACCAAATATCAAAGCCAGGCTTTAGGAGCTTGATCATTTAAACTCATCAGTTCCGCAATTGGAGAAATGTTCCGTTGTACATAATTAATACTCACTTCGGATACGCTGTTGTTAGATGGAGCAGGCATTGCTGGTTGAAGACACTGCTAAATCCAATGTGTGATTTTCTATTTGTCTTTTACGCAATCTGGATAGTCTTCGTCGTTTTTGCTCGCTCGCTGCTACCTCCATCTTTATTTTTATTTGGTTGACTTGCATGATACTCTCGACAATGCTCTGTATTTGACTTTGGCATCGTTGAACACAAAGGCTATAGGAGTGTGGCATTTAGTCCCTTTCACTGCTCAGAAAATTATTAATGTGAAAACATCTATAGCAGCACCTAACAATGGAAAATTGCCAACTGACAATCTGCAACCTGAATGGTGGCAAATGATCAAAAAGTGGGAAGTGAGATATAATAACCTGATATAAGTTCTTAAAGGCATAATGTATGCACTGGTAAATCCAATGAAAAAACTGACATTCATTACTACAATGATCATAAACCAATTAGAATCTTGATTACATCTACCATTTCATGAATTACAGTTCAATTTCTCATTGCTAAAGGGAAGTTACAACATAATTCTTGAAATATTAGCACAAAAAAAAGATTCTTATAAGTTTATGTTAAATGTATTGATGAATCAAAATTTATCATTCAGAGTAAGTTAAGAACAATTTTAATATTGATTCCCAAGAACAATTTAAATAATCATAAAAATTTTCATTTGAAGTGGGCCATTTTTACAAGATTGATATGTTCCCCACTCTGATTGATAGACATGATGTAAAATGTTATTAGAGGGGAAGTGAGGAAAAACAAGGGAAAAAAAATAACTTTTGGAAACATGAATAAAATATAGTATACCTTAACAGCAATAACCTTTCCAGAAGGACCATGCTTCATTTTAACAACATGACCACAGGTTCCTGTACCTAATTCCCCTAAATGTTCTAGATCTTTCATATCTGCATTATATTTCTAGGAAAAAAGATCAAAAAAGGAAAACTTGCATGTTAATCAAAAGTACTTCTACAAACATATTTATTATAATACAAATGTCATTCAAATTAAAATGAAAAAGTTAAATAAAACTTGTATTTCACAAAAAACAAGGGCACTATGCCTATGTATGTATGTATGTATGTATGTTCATCTTTGATACAGTCCCCCATTTACACTTCGTCGTTGACTTACGACCGGCCGCACTTACGACTACAAAAAAAAATAATAATAAATAAATGAATAAATTAAAAATAAATCAGGAAGTCACTACTGAGGACACCCATAACCCAGATAAGGAGGCACATCGATGACGTGAGGCCTGAGGACACCACCAGGCACATACACTCAGTCGCTTTCAAGCATCTGTTGCATGTGGTGTATTAATTAAAATTCTACTGAAATACCCATAAAATGTTTAGTAAAAGGAAAATACCTTCATCTACATATACGCCAGCTAAGAAGTCAAGGAAAACTATTGATTTAGAGTGTAAAATGAAAGTTATCCAGCAGTATGAAGGCGGAAAGAAAGTGAATACAATAGCACGCGACTTGAAGTTATCACATTCCACGGTATCGACGATACTTAAGGACAAAGAAAGAATTTGGGAAGCTGTGAAAGGTTCTGCACCTATTAAGTCTACAATTTTAACCAAACAATGACAGGGACCCATCCATGAAATGGAGAAATTGTTGTTTATGTGGATGGATGATTTAATACAAAAAAATACACCCATGAGCCTTCACACAGTGCAAACGAAGGCTAGAAGTTTGTTTCAGAGTTTAAAATCACATGCCAGAGACGATTACGGAGAAGATTTTCAGGCTAGTACTGGGTGGTTTAAGTGTTTTAAAAAAAGATTTGCTTTGCATAATGTACATGTCACAGGAGAAGCAGGAAGTGCAGATGAAGATGGAGCCAAAACATTCGTTGATAGTTTCGACTCTTTAATCAAAAAAGAAGGTGATCTACCGGAACAAATATTCAACGTAGATGAAGCCGGCTTGCAATGGAAACGCATGCCTAATCGTACGTACATACACCAAAAAGCAAAAAGGATGCCAGGATTCAAAGCTTTTAAGGATCGGTTAACTTTGTTGCTTGGTGGGAATGTCACGGGTTTTAAGCTGAAGCCTTTTCTCATTTATCATTCAGAAAACCTCGTGCATTTAAGCACACACTCCCCATTTATTACCATTCAAACCCTAAAGCTTAGATGACTCAAGCACTGTTCGAAGACTGGTTCATGAACTGCTTCATTCCCCAGGCTCGTGAATATCATGCGGAGAAAGGTATCCCTTTCAAGAATTTATTGGTTATGGACAATGCCCCTGGCCACCCCCCCCCTCATCTGGACGACCTTCATCTTGATGTTAGAGTGGTTTTTATGCCACCTAACACAAACTGCTCTTATTCAACCCATGGATCAGGGTGCTATTTCAGCATTCAAGGCTCACTATCTCAGAACGACATTCGCACAAGCCATCGAAGCGATAGATTCTGATGCTGATTTATCTTTGCAAGACTTTTTTTTTTTTTTTATGAAAACCCCAAACACGAAAGGTATCAAAACCTATAGTACTTAGTACCATGCATGGGTTGAAGGAGAAGTATGGGGGGAGGGGGATGCCGGAAACTTTGCTCTAGAGACTAAACATGGGTTTCACCACTTCAAGCTTTTGGAAGCAGTACAACATTCTTCAGTGTATCAAGAATATTTCGACCACATGGGAATGTGTAACAAAGAATTGTATGTCGGGAATTTGGAAAAAGTGTCTAAAATGTTATGCGAATACTACATTTGAAGGATCTGAAAGTGATTACAGAAAAAATAGTTAAACTTGCAAAAAATCTTAAATTAGAATGTGAAATAGAAGATGTGGAGGAGTTGCTAGATTGTGAGACAAAAGAACTTTCGGATGAAGAGTTGATGGAATTGGAAGCACAGAGAGTGGCACAAGAAAAAGCGAGAGAGGAAGAAGAGAAAGAAGAAGAGGAGCCAGAAAAGAAATTCACTGCAAAGGGTTTATCAGATTCTTTTTCGCAACTGAATAAAGCTCTTGCCAGTTTTGAAGCAATGGACCCTAATGTCGAACGATTTACAAAGGTTGAACGTATCATTCAAGATGATGTGCATTGATGTCGTGAGATATATGAAGAAAAAAAGAAACAAACTGTTCAAACAAAGCTCAGCATGTTCCTCATCAAGAAAACATCTACCTCAACCCAAGAACATGACCCTGACGATCCACAACCCAGCACAAGAAAAGATTAAAAATTGATTTTGTAAATTTCATTTGTATTAATTTTTACATTAATTTTAGATTGTATTTTTGTGTTTACAGTACATTATGTACAGTATTATTTTTCACATTATGTACAATATAATTATAGATTGTAGTTTTGTATTTTTATAAACAGTATGAATAATAAACCAATTAAAATGTAGAGAACGTTTGAATTTAACCTCATAGAGAGAGATAGCCTAGGCGTAGAAACGAAGGTATGTACGGTATCACTAAGTAAAAGATAAAAACATTACCGTATTTAAAATGAAAAATAAAAGATGATAAAAATTTAAAAGATTATAAAAATAAATTATAAAAATGATAAAAAGATTAGAAAGGTTAAAAAATACTGTTAATAAATATATGACCGACATATGACCAGATCGACTTACGACCTGTCAGTCAGAACAGAAGTCAGTCGTAAGTCGATGACCAACTGTACTTGACATACTTCTTCCAGTGCTGCACTAATTCCTGGATTCCCCAAGAGAAGTTTTGAGGTTGATGCTGAAACCATTCATGCACGACCATTCTGACTCCTTTTGTGACTTCTAATGTCGTTTATAACCAAAAAAGGTGATATTCATATGGAACTAAGTCTAATGAATATAGAGGATGCATTAATACCCAAAAAGGAGTTTGACATTGTCAAACTTCATCTGATTCACTGTAAAATAGGCAGTGTGAAGGTGGGCATTATTGCTGCAGGCACACACCTGCTGGAGAGCTAACATTTCTTTTGAATTGCTGGCTTAGACTGGTTCAGAAGCATATCACATTTTGTCACTCATCACTGTTTCTCCTCTCTCCAAAGAATATTCCAGAATCACTCCATTTTACTATTCCCTGGCTGATGCCTAGGTATGGACTTTCTTTGATTAAGGTAGACCTGTATGGAACTACTTTGAACTTGCACATTTGCTTTTTTGATGAGTAACATTGCACCCAAGATTATCTCTCATCACTGCACGTCCTAAGAAGGTATCTCCTTCATGCTCATACCATCCATCATTGTTCCATCAGTTCTGGTGTAAGAAAACTGTGAAATCCATCAACTGCACAATTTTCAAAAGTGCAATACTTTGCTAATGATGATATGCATGGAATTAACACTAATCTTGCATGGTGTGGCAAATTTCTTCAATAGTAATGAGACATTTTCCTTCTTTTAAGTTCTTGCTTGTTGTTGTTGTTATTTGGTTTTTAGGAGCATTAGCAACTAAGGCCATATTGCTCCGGGGATATGCGGTGGTCATTCCCTGACCTTTCCGCATCCTCCGTATTTGGTGGTCATGGGCTCGAACCCCAGTCTAATTAAGAAGCACGTGCTATGCACTGCTGCTCCTGCACACCTGGCTATTAAGTTCTTGCACTATGACTCCTGGTGCCACGATGTGGTATGTTTGCCCTGTTTGAAAAAATCCTCAACACTTGCAATATTGTTTAAACTAATTCACCCATTTGTAGATTTGCTGTTGACTCATGCATGCTTAACCATAGAGAGCCAACATTCTGCAATAAATTTCAGGTTTTATTCCTTCTGCATTCAAAAATTGGATTATAGATCACATCTCTACCTTTGGACATTAGTGCAAAAGTAGAGATGTACAAGGGTGCTGCCATCTTGAAAACTGACTGTTTACAAATAATGACAGTATGTGAACACCAAGCATCACATGGACACTCAGGGAAGGACAGTTGCAGGACAGATGTGCAGAAGTCTGCCTTCAACCAGCAGTTGGTTGATTGTTGGAACAGGCTTCCAACTAAGCAAATTCTTGAAGGGTACGGATGGATGAACTTTTTTTTTTTTTTTTTTTGGCTAATGCTATATAAGCTTGCTTTCTTGCATCATTTGCCATTACTACTACTATTCAGTGTTCACATAGATTTCAATCAATAAGTTGACAAGACTATCATCAGATTTTGCATAATGTGCATTTCATATTGGTTTTGAATCATACTGATTTCATCTGAATGACTTCTGCACTTCTTTTTTAGTCATTCACAATTACCTAAATTTAAAACATTATCACATTCAAAGTTTCAATCATTCCCAAGTTTTTAAAAATCCTTCCTCATTGTGAAAGCTGACACTACTTGACAATAATATTCTCAGCATTTCTTCAAGTGCTATTTTTTGTCCCTTGACTTGTCTTTACCAGTTGGTTCCTTCTCTGTAATTCTCAAAACCTTATCTTCACATCTTAATTTGTTTGAACTCACTATTGTCAATGATATTTCTTACTGACATCTGTTTTCTTACCTCTTCCTTTCCTTAATGCCTTTTGATTCATTGTTAATTTAACAACAAACTCCTGCCAATTTAACAACAAACAACTACAATACTATAAAATATTTAAGGGCAAAGGCCTCATGCTGCAAGGTAGAATGACTAACACGTAGGTTAGTGCAAAAGCATCATTTTAACGTAGCCATCTACCAAAGTAGTTCAATTAATTAATTAAATTGGCATCATTTTGGTTATATCTCATATTGTGAATGCCTTCACAAGGGTGGTGGTATCCGCTGAGAATAAATAACAGTAGTCTTCTCCACTGGTGAAGTATTATTATTCGAGGTAGTACAATACCATGGCAACTTGTTGTGAAGGCATTCACAATATGAGATATAACCAAAACGATGCCAATTTAATTAATTAATTGAACTACTTTGGTAGATGGCTACATTAAAATGATGCTTTTGCACTAACCTACATGTTAGACAACTACAATACATAACACAGAAAAAAAAAACCTGTGATAACTAGTAACAATGATGGTGCACTAAACCCCTGGCATTGCTGCTGTGAAGGGTATACTCTATATATCACTTTTGTATACAATGAAGATTATAATATACTAAAGGCCATTAAGTGGGAGCATTCTAAGTATTCTAAATGAGAGACACTCAGCTCACATAACAATTTTAGTGGCATGGAAATACTCTAGAAAGAACAAATTCCTTGATCTAGTACTCCCAATTTATTAAAACTTTATAGGTTACATTTCAGGTTTTTTTTTTTTTTTTGGTAGTTGTTGGCACATAGGCTTCTGTGGCCATAATGCACCTCCAAAGGTTTTTGCAGTACTTTGATCCAAGTCCGAGGCGGGAATCGAACCCATGACATTTGGGTTGCCAGGCAGGCACTTTACCCACCCGGCTAGCCTGGTCGGCCTACATTTCAGGTTCTATATGAAATCCTTCTTTAGGCCAAATTGGGGGAGGGGGGAGAGGTCGATTGTTTTTAGAAAAACAGCATAATGTGCTTTGCCTTGTCCCTTGCATTTTGCTATATACCCTAGATACATCTTGAGGTGTCTGCAAAAGAAGGCTTCCATGAACAAGCTGAAACCCAGCCTACATAGTTTTAGTAAGTTGAGAGTGCTGGATTCAAGGACTTTTTACCCTCTAGTATGTGTCAATACAACTAAAATTTTGGCACCAATATTGGGTCAATGTCTATAATAAATGTCTCCTCATTTATTTAAAATACTTCATCTTAGTCATAAATGTTTAACTTACAAAGGAACAAGTAATGAAATTAAGATATCAAAATCTAAATTTTTATTGAAAACACACAAATAATACGAAGTCCATATATCTTTTCATCTAATATGTGAAACACATTAAAGCAGTAGCACACAGTAACCTTTTTAGCCTTTTCAGGACATAAATAGTCAAGCCATAGCAAAGACCAAATTTGCTGCATTTTAAAACCGGAATTTTATTTGACAAGGCTGAAAACATTTCACTAAGATATATAAGCTATGAGCAATGAGCTCATATATCTGTTAAAAGTAGCTCACTGCCTCCAGCAATGAGCTACTTTTAACAGACTAGGCTTCACATATTTTGAGAACAGTTCTCTCAGCAATTTCACTAAGAGATATCTTAAATCGCAAAACTTTGGACATGCGGACTGAAGAATTATGGTCAGTTTATGAAAGATGAATATTAGAATATATAAACATGAATATATTTTCATCAAAACTTAGAAAACAATTCTGATTTTTCAAAACTGGTTGTTCCTTATGTGATGATGTTATTACAAATTCTTTTTCTGCTGAAACTCAGCAAATTCTCAGAATCCGATTTCCTCTTTTTATTCATTATTACTCTTCTGCCCTTACTTTTCAGAGATGGTGCTGATATATTTTTTTCAAACTTAGGAATCTGATATAAATTCAAATACAGACGAAAGTTTTTGAATGATTACTCCTCCTCCTTGAAAAACTAAGCAACAATTTTCACTAATCAACCAAACAACCAATTTCTGATAAGTGAAAGCTAATTGGTTCATAAATGTTTTTATGAACCAGTTTTAATTAAATGATTTAAAACATCAGCAACCTTTTTCTTTTACCATTTCTCTCCAATGAATGACTGTATCCACACGAATGTAATACACTTTGACTGGCAAACTTGTTGCACTGTTTTCTGGAGATAAATGGATTAAATGGCAAAGACAACTAATGGCACCATGCAACGAAAAAAAGTGTCTATATTTAACTGTTTCTTTTATGTACCAAATGTTTAACTTTTTTTAGCTTAACTATATTTAACTTTTTCTTTTATGTATTTTTTGTACCAAATCCAACAGAACAGATGCACTTGGACAGCAATGATGTTTAGGTACGATGTGGCATTCAGACGTGAATCTATAGGTATCAATAGACCCAACGTGTGCCAAGAAAACATACCCCACACCATAACACTGACCACACCACCTTGCACAATAGTCGTCAGACATGACGGGTCCATGGATTTATGTTGTTTTTGCCAAATTCTGAGCCTTCCATCAACATGATGCACCAGGAACTTCGACTCATCAGATCAAGCAACTGTTTTCCAATCCTCGATAGTCCAGTTCTGGTGTTGCAGTGCCCACAGGAGGCATGCTCTCTTGTTCTTCATTGATAACAAAGGTACACGATGTGGCCGTCGGCTGTTGTAGCCCATTCGCGACAAAGTGTGACTAGTGGTCTGTTGCAATATTTTGTTCTGCGCACCAAAGTTGTATTCTGACGTGATGTGCGAAATTGGGTCCTGTCTGTTTGCTTGCATAATTCTAGCCATCCTTCTCTGACCTCTCTCATCGACAAGCAATTTTCTTCCACAGAAGTGCCGTTGAGAGGATGTTTTCTGTTCATTGCGCCATTCTCGATACACCATTGAAACCGTGGTGCGTGAAAAGTTCAGGAGAACTGCCGTTTCAGAGATGCATTCGAAGTCTGTTAGATCACTCCTTTTCCCCATTCTTGCTACGGTTTGTATGCTTAACTGATACTAGAAAGGTTGTTCTGCTACGTTTATATCCACAACAGTGATCATGTGACTTGCAATGTTGTGGGACAAACCATTTGTGTGCACAGCAGGGGTGTACCTAATAAAGTGGCAGCACAGTGTATAACAGCCTGTAGTATTTGTATAATAAGTTTTTTTCATTTTTTGCGGTTTGCAATAGCCACAAAAAGCTAATTTATCTCCAAACTCTTTCTACCATTTTTGTGGATATTAAGTCCAAAGAAGAAGCCTATTCTGAAGCTTCACAATGAAGAGCTGCTACCAATTCCAAATCTGCTTGCCACTGAAGAAATTATGAATCTGGTGAACAGGATAATTGGGATTAAATCAGAAGCCTGCTCAAGTAAATGTTGTATTTCCAAAATCATTAAGAATCTCTGTGCTATTGTTTTAATTTGATTGGTCTTTATGAAGAAATTGTTACTGGTCATAATTCAGAATTTAATTGAAATGTCTATGAAAAGACAGTAGTCTTTTCATAGACATTGAGTAAAATTTTTAAACATACACCCATGAATTCCTGTTGCACATATTGTTCATATTAAAGAAGGCTATGGAAATGAGAAGCAAGTGTTGAAGAAGATCAAGTATCACCGGTATAAATGGGATGTCTGTGGGTGCTTCAAGCTTGTGCGGTTCCTTCCGGGTTTGCAAAGTGCTTTCACTAAATTCCTTGTTTTTGCTGCTTCTGGGATGGCAGGAAAGCTGTCCCAGAGGAGAATAGAATGGTCTACCAGTATTGAGGTGCAGCCCAGTACATACAACATAGTAAACAATTAATTGGTTCTAAGAAACAGTCTTACTTCCACTACTCCATATCAAATAATTTGTTAAAGCATTGGATGCTCAAGGTTAACAAGCATATACAATCCATGTTTCCAAAACATGTCTGATTTACTGGTCAACAAGTTAATCAGATGCCAACTCCACAAGAATTGGAAAACAAAAATGATGGATGCTGAGTGAAATGCCTAGCAGTGGTTTCACCTTATAATGAATGGCTTTCTTGATAATGTTACGTGTGAAAATTACAAAATAGCTGTAAATGGGGAAAAATTCAACAAGGGCATACAGTCAATGAAGAAATATCAAGGAAGATGGGATGAAGCTTGGGTGACTATAACTGCTTCTTAGTTCAGGATGATCATGATCACAAAACATAAAAACATTCAAATGCACTTTTAGTGAATTTTTTGTAATTTTTTTGTGATTAACCCATGGAGAATTTCTACTTCTTAATTTGCAATTTTTTATCACGTTGTTAACTTGTAGCAAAGGTTAATACACTATACTTTATAAAAGTTAAAAATCATTAATAAATTTGATATAGTATATTCAGAAAAGCATACCAAACTTCATAGAGAAACATCAAGAAATACACTAAGCAAAACCTTTTTTGAAAATTTGTTACATAGTGTAATTAGTCCTTAAAACAATGTCATTCTTGAGACTTAAGGTAAAAACAGCATCACCAGTACAGAATATCATAGTGTTCATCTGGTGTCTTATAGCTCTTAAATTCTAAAAGCATCAAATCTCCTATATTTCATTCAATAGAATCCCTTTCCAAGTTATGTATGGAAAACAGAGCAGTTGCTTCTCTATATTTTATCATCATACATGACTTACATATAATATCATGCATACCACTATTATCCAGAAATGAAAGATAACACATACTTATGCCAGTATGTGGTTGCTATACTTAAGCTAAATATGAGCAGAGCCATTTAATATCAGTTTTTTAAGTGCATATCATCAACCACACTACGTTTGTATTAAAAAAAAATTACACTAACCTCCACTAACAATACTCCAATCTCCCTTCTTTTTTGACACATTGTGATATCAAACTTACCATCTAAAAAATTTAAACCGATGTTAAACCAAATTTCCTTTATAAACATTGCCTTGTCTTCATCTAAACTGAAGCATGAAAAATTGAGAAGTTGGGCAGTATGTCTGCAGTGAACAGCTTCAACAAAATAACAGCTTCAGAGCAATCCACTGCAGTTCCTTACTCAAGCAAAAACAAGTAAGACAAGAAACTGAAATTTTATTAAAAAGTGAAGAATTCATCAGTCCTGCATGTAATAATAATAACTAAACAAGAGTTGCAACAGTTCAAAGTCAGTTTTAATAATGTGACTTTAGGCTAATTAATAATGCAGACTTTCAAACACACAAAATGAACAATGAAGGCATCAAAATTCATCAGATGCCTTCATTGTTCTCCCAACTCAAATAATCTGGAACTCTTTGAAACTTGACTTTATCCCGTCCAACTTTCCTAACAGCGAGATAATTTTCCTTGGTGATTTTAATGTTTACAACTCCAGCATTTTTTTTTTTTAAATAAAAACCCCAAACACAAAAAGTATTAGAACCTATAGTACTCAGTACCATGCATGGGTTGAGAAGATGATAAAAGATACTTGTTGACATTAGACATGAATTTCTGTAGATTCCAATTTTCAGGAAATACATATGAAGAAAGGTTGTTCCAGAAAACAGAAGTTGAAAGAATAAATGAGGAAGAAGAAAAGTTGGTTCTGTGAGTTTGAAGTTGGAAACTAAAACGATGTCGATTGGTTGACCTGCCCCTCACACAGATTGTTCTTAAATGATTGTTATTGTTATTTGGTTTTTAGGAGCATTAGCAACTAAGGCCATATTGCTCCAGGGATATGCGGTGGTCATTCGCTGACTTTTCCGCATCCTCCATATTTGGTGGTCACAGGCTTGAACCCCGGTCTAATCAAGAAGCGTGTGCTACACACTGCTG